>NW_027473456.1:102338-146728 GCF_050947335.1 Megachile rotundata | reverse complement strand
GTAATTGTCGTTCTATCGATAATATAAGCATAATATGGCTAATAATATGAGTTAGGTTGATAATAATAAGAGTAATAAGTATAGTGATTGTCGTTCTATCGATCAAATTTGCATAATATGGCTAATAATATGAGTTAGATTGATAATAATAAGAATAATAAGTATAGTAATTGTCGTTCTATCGATCATATAAGCATAATATGGCTAATAATATGAGTTAGGTTGATAATAATAAGAGTAATAAGTATAGTAATTGTCGTTCTATCGATCATTTAAGCATAATATGGCTAATAATATGAGTTAGATTGATAATAATAAGAGTAATAAGTATAGTAATTGTCGTTCTATCGATCATTTAAGCATAATATGGCTAATAATATGAGTTAGATTGATAATAATAACAGTAATAAGTATAGTAATTGCCGTTCTATCGATAATATAAGCATAATATGGCTAATAATGTGAGTTAGATTAATAATACTAAGAGTAGTGAGCATAGTAATTCTCGTTCTATCGATCATATAAGCATAATATGGCTTATGATATGAGTTAGATTGATAATAATAAGAGTAATAAGTATAGTAATTGTCGTTCTATCGATCATATTAGCATAATATGGTTAATAATATGAGTTAGATTGATAATAATAAGAATAATAAGTATAGTAATTGTCGTTCTATCGATAATATAAGCATAATATGGCTAATAATATGAGTTAGGTTGATAATAATAAGAGTAATAAGTATAGTGATTGTCGTTCTATCGATCATATCTGCATAATATGGTTAATAATATGAGTTAGATTGATAATAGTCAGTGTAATAAGTATAGTAATTGTCGTTCTGTCGATCATATAAGCATAATATGGCTAATAATATGAGTTAGATTTATAATAATAACAGTAATAAGTATAGTAATTGTCGTTCTATCGATAATATAAGCATAATATGGCTAATAATATGAGTTAGATTGATAATACTAAGAGTAGTGAGTATAGTAATTGTCGTTCTATCGATCATATAAGCATAATATGGCTAATAATATGAGTTAGATTGATAATAATAAGAGTATTGAGTATAGTAATTGTAGTTCTATCGACCATATCTGCATAATATGGTTAATAATATGAGTTAGAATGATAATAATAAGAGTAGTAAGTATAGTAATTGTCGTTCTATCGATCATATCTGCATAATATGGTTAATAATATGAGTTAGATTGATACTAGTGACTGTAATAAGTATAGTGAATGTCGTTCTATCGATCATATCAGCATAATATGGGTAATAATATGAGTTAGATTGATAACAGTGAGTGTAATAAGTATAGTAATTGTCGTTCTATCGATCATATTAGCATAATGTGGTTAATAATATGAGTTAGATTGATAATAATAAGAGTAATAAGTATAGTATTTGTCGTTCTATCGATCACATAAGCATAATATGGTTAATAATATGAGTTAGATTGATAATAATAAGAGTAATAAGTATAGTATTTGTCGTTCTATCGATCATATAAGCATAATATGGCAAATAATATGAGTTAGATCGATAATGATAAGAGTAATAAGTACAGTAATTGTCGTTCTGTCGATCATATAAGCATAATATGGCTAATTATATGAGCTAGATTGATAATAATAACAGTAATTAGTATAGTAATTGTCGTTCTATCGATAATATAAGCATAATATGGCTAATAATATGAGTTAGGTTGATAATAATAAGAGTAATAAGTATAGTGATTGTCGTTCTATCGATCAAATTTGCATAATATGGCTAATAATATGAGTTAGATTGATAATAATAAGAATAATAAGTATAGTAATTGTCGTTCTATCGATCATATAAGCATAATATGGCTAATAATATGAGTTAGGTTGATAATAATAAGAGTAATAAGTATAGTAATTGTCGTTCTATCGATCATTTAAGCATAATATGGCTAATAATATGAGTTAGATTGATAATAATAAGAGTAATAAGTATAGTAATTGTCGTTCTATCGATCATTTAAGCATAATATGGCTAATAATATGAGTTAGATTGATAATAATAACAGTAATAAGTATAGTAATTGCCGTTCTATCGATAATATAAGCATAATATGGCTAATAATGTGAGTTAGATTAATAATACTAAGAGTAGTGAGCATAGTAATTCTCGTTCTATCGATCATATAAGCATAATATGGCTTATGATATGAGTTAGATTGATAATAATAAGAGTAATAAGTATAGTAATTGTCGTTCTATCGATCATATTAGCATAATATGGTTAATAATATGAGTTAGATTGATAATAATAAGAATAATAAGTATAGTAATTGTCGTTCTATCGATAATATAAGCATAATATGGCTAATAATATGAGTTAGGTTGATAATAATAAGAGTAATAAGTATAGTGATTGTCGTTCTATCGATCATATCTGCATAATATGGTTAATAATATGAGTTAGATTGATAATAGTCAGTGTAATAAGTATAGTAATTGTCGTTCTGTCGATCATATAAGCATAATATGGCTAATAATATGAGTTAGATTTATAATAATAACAGTAATAAGTATAGTAATTGTCGTTCTATCGATAATATAAGCATAATATGGCTAATAATATGAGTTAGATTGATAATACTAAGAGTAGTGAGTATAGTAATTGTCGTTCTATCGATCATATAAGCATAATATGGCTAATAATATGAGTTAGATTGATAATAATAAGAGTATTGAGTATAGTAATTGTAGTTCTATCGACCATATCTGCATAATATGGTTAATAATATGAGTTAGAATGATAATAATAAGAGTAGTAAGTATAGTAATTGTCGTTCTATCGATCATATCTGCATAATATGGTTAATAATATGAGTTAGATTGATACTAGTGACTGTAATAAGTATAGTGAATGTCGTTCTATCGATCATATCAGCATAATATGGGTAATAATATGAGTTAGATTGATAACAGTGAGTGTAATAAGTATAGTAATTGTCGTTCTATCGATCATATTAGCATAATGTGGTTAATAATATGAGTTAGATTGATAATAATAAGAGTAATAAGTATAGTATTTGTCGTTCTATCGATCACATAAGCATAATATGGCTATTAATATGAGTTAGATTGATAATAATAAGAGTAATAAGTATAGTATTTGTCGTTCTATCGATCATATAAGCATAATATGGCTAATAATATGAGTTAGATCGATAATGATAAGAGTAATAAGTACAGTAATTGTCGTTCTGTCGATCATATAAGCATAATATGGTTAATTATATGAGTTAGATTGATAATAATAACAGTAATAAGTATAGTAATTGTCGTTCTATCGATAATATAAGCATAATATGGCTAATAATATGAGTTAGGTTGATAATAATAAGAGTAATAAGTATAGTGATTGTCGTTCTATCGATCAAATTTGCATAATGTGGCTAATAATATGAGTTAGATTGATAATAATAAGAATAATAAGTATAGTAATTGTCGTTCTATCGATCATATAAGCATAACATGGCTAATAATATGAGTTAGGTTGATAATAATAAGAGTAATAAGTATAGTAATTGTAGTTCTATCGACCATATCTGCATAATATGGTAAATAATATGAGTTAGAATGATAATAATAAGAGTAATAAGTATAGTTATTGTCGTTCTATCCATCATATCTGCATAATATGGTTAATAATATGAGTTAGATTGATAATAGTCAGTGTAATAAGTATAGTAATTGTCGTTCTGTCGATCATATAAGCATAATATGGCTAATAATATGAGTTAGATTGATAATAATAAGAGCAATAAGTATAGTAATTGTAGTTCTATCGACCATATCTGCATAATATGGCTAATAATATGAGTTAGATTGATAATAATAAGAATAATAAGTATAGTAATTGTCGTTCTATCGATCATATAAGCATAATATGGCTAATAATATGAGTTAGGTTGATAATAATAAGAGTAATAAGTATAGTAATTGTCGTTCTATCGATCATTTAAGCATAATATGGCTAATAATATGAGTTAGATTGATAATAATAAGAGTAATAAGTATAGTAATTGTCGTTCTATCGATCATTTAAGCATAATATGGCTAATAATATGAGTTAGATTGATAATAATAACAGTAATAAGTATAGTAATTGCCGTTCTATCGATAATATAAGCATAATATGGCTAATAATGTGAGTTAGATTAATAATACTAAGAGTAGTGAGCATAGTAATTCTCGTTCTATCGATCATATAAGCATAATATGGCTTATGATATGAGTTAGATTGATAATAATAAGAGTAATAAGTATAGTAATTGTCGTTCTATCGATCATATTAGCATAATATGGTTAATAATATGAGTTAGATTGATAATAATAAGAATAATAAGTATAGTAATTGTCGTTCTATCGATAATATAAGCATAATATGGCTAATAATATGAGTTAGGTTGATAATAATAAGAGTAATAAGTATAGTGATTGTCGTTCTGTCGATCATATCTGCATAATATGGTTAATAATATGAGTTAGATTGATAATAGTCAGTGTAATAAGTATAGTAATTGTCGTTCTGTCGATCATATAAGCATAATATGGCTAATAATATGAGTTAGATTTATAATAATAACAGTAATAAGTATAGTAATTGTCGTTCTATCGATAATATAAGCATAATATGGCTAATAATATGAGTTAGATTGATAATACTAAGAGTAGTGAGTATAGTAATTGTCGTTCTATCGATCATATAAGCATAATATGGCTAATAATATGAGTTAGATTGATAATAATAAGAGTATTGAGTATAGTAATTGTAGTTCTATCGACCATATCTGCATAATATGGTTAATAATATGAGTTAGAATGATAATAATAAGAGTAGTAAGTATAGTAATTGTCGTTCTATCGATCATATCTGCATAATATGGTTAATAATATGAGTTAGATTGATACTAGTGACTGTAATAAGTATAGTGAATGTCGTTCTATCGATCATATCAGCATAATATGGGTAATAATATGAGTTAGATTGATAACAGTGAGTGTAATAAGTATAGTAATTGTCGTTCTATCGATCATATTAGCATAATGTGGTTAATAATATGAGTTAGATTGATAATAATAAGAGTAATAAGTATAGTATTTGTCGTTCTATCGATCACATAAGCATAATATGGCTATTAATATGAGTTAGATTGATAATAATAAGAGTAATAAGTATAGTATTTGTCGTTCTATCGATCATATAAGCATAATATGGCTAATAATATGAGTTAGATCGATAATGATAAGAGTAATAAGTACAGTAATTGTCGTTCTGTCGATCATATAAGCATAATATGGTTAATTATATGAGTTAGATTGATAATAATAACAGTAATAAGTATAGTAATTGTCGTTCTATCGATAATATAAGCATAATATGGCTAATAATATGAGTTAGGTTGATAATAATAAGAGTAATAAGTATAGTGATTGTCGTTCTATCGATCAAATTTGCATAATGTGGCTAATAATATGAGTTAGATTGATAATAATAAGAATAATAAGTATAGTAATTGTCGTTCTATCGATCATATAAGCATAACATGGCTAATAATATGAGTTAGGTTGATAATAATAAGAGTAATAAGTATAGTAATTGTAGTTCTATCGACCATATCTGCATAATATGGTAAATAATATGAGTTAGAATGATAATAATAAGAGTAATAAGTATAGTTATTGTCGTTCTATCCATCATATCTGCATAATATGGTTAATAATATGAGTTAGATTGATAATAGTCAGTGTAATAAGTATAGTAATTGTCGTTCTGTCGATCATATAAGCATAATATGGCTAATAATATGAGTTAGATTGATAATAATAAGAGCAATAAGTATAGTAATTGTAGTTCTATCGACCATATCTGCATAATATGGCTAATAATATGAGTTAGATTGATAATAATAAGAGTAGTGAGTATAGTAATTGTAGTTCTATCGATCATATCTGCATAATATGGTTAATAATATGAGTTAGATTCATAATAATAAGAGTAATAAGTATAGTTATTGCCGCTCTATCGATCATTTAAGCATAATATGGCTAATAATATGAGTTAGATTGATAATAATAAGAGTAATGAGTATAGTAATTGTCGTTCTATCGATCATATTTGCATAATATGGTTAATAATATGAGTTAGAATGATAATAATAAGAGTAATAAGTATAGTAATTGTCGTTCTATCGATCATATCTGCATAATATGGTTAATAATATGAGTTAGATTGATAATAGTGAGTGTAATAAGTATAGTGAATGTCGTTCTATCGATCATATCAGCATAATATGGGTAATAATATGAGTTAGATTGATAATAGTGAGTGTAATAAGTATAGTAATTGTCGTTCTATCGATCATATTAGCATAATATGGCTAATTATATGAGCTAGATTGATAATAATAACAGTAATTAGTATAGTAATTGTCGTTCTGTCGATCATATAAGCATAATATGGCTAATTATATGAGCTAGATTGATAATAATAACAGTAATTAGTATAGTAATTGTCGTTCTATCGATAATATAAGCATAATATGGCTAATAATATGAGTTAGGTTGATAATAATAAGAGTAATAAGTATAGTATTTGTCGTTCTATCGATCGTATAAGCATAATATGGCTAATAATATGAGTTAGATCGATAATGATAAGAGTAATAAGTACAGTAATTGTCGTTCTGTCGATCATATAAGCATAATATGGTTAATTATATGAGTTAGATTGATAATAATAACAGTAATCAGTATAGTAATTGTCGTTCTATCGATAATACAAGCATAATATGGCTAATAATATGAGTTAGGTTGATAATAATAAGAGTAATAAGTATAGTGATTGTCGTTCTATCGATCAAATTTGCATAATGTGGCTAATAATATGAGTTAGATTGATAATAATAAGAATAATAAGTATAGTAATTGTCGTTCTATCGATCATATAAGCATAACATGGCTAATAGTATGAGTTAGGTTGATAATAATAAGAGTAGTGAGTATAGTGATTGTCGTTCTATCGATCAAATTTGCATAATATGGCTAATAATATGAGTTAGATTGATAATAATAAGAATAATAAGTAAAGTAATTGTCGTTCTATCGATCATATAAGCATAATATGGCTAATAATATGAGTTAGATTGATAATAATAAGAGTATTGAGTATAGTTATTGTCGTTCTATCGATCATATCTGCATAATATGGTTAATAATATGAGTCAGATTGATAATAGTGAGTGAAATAACTATAGTAATTGTCGTTCTGTCGATCATATAAGCATAATATGGCTGATAATATGAGTTAGATTTATAATAATAACAGTAATAAGTATAGTAATTGTCGTTCTATCGATAATATGAGCATAATATGGCTAATAATATGAGTTAGATTGATAATACTAAGAGTAGTGAGTATAGTAATTGTCGTTCTATCGATCATTTAAGCATAATATGGCTAATAATATGAGTTAGATTGATAATACTAAGAGTAGTGCGTATAGTAATTGTCGTTCTATCGATCATATAAGCATAATATGGCTAATAATATGAGTTAGATTGATAATAATAAGAGTAATGAGTATAGTAATTGTAGTTCTATCGACCATATCTGCATAATATGGTTAATAATATGAGTTAGAATGATAATAATAAGAGTAATAAGTATAGTAATTGTCGTTCTATCGATCATATCTGCATAATATGGTTAATAATATGAGTTAGATTGATAATAGTGAGTGAAATAAGTATAGTAATTGTCGTTCTGTCGATCATATAAGCATAATATGGCCAATAATATGAGTTAGATTTATAATAATAACAGTAATAAGTATAGTAATTGTCGTTCTGTCGATCATATAAGCATAATATGGCTAATAATATGAGTTAGATTTATAATAATAACAGTAATAAGTATAGGATTTGTCGTTCTATCGATCATATAAGCATAATATGGCTAATAATATCAGTTAGATTGATAATAATAAGAGTAATGAGTATAGTAATTGTAGTTCTATCGACCATATCTGCATAATATGGTTAATAATATGAGTTAGAATGATAATAATAAGAGTAATAAGTATAGTAATTGTCGTTCTATCGATCATATTAGCATAATATGGTTAATAATATGAGTTAGATTGATAATAATAAGAGTAATAAGTATAGTATTTGTCGTTCTATCGATCAAATTTGCATAATATGGTTAATACTATGAGTTAGATTGATAACAGTGAGTGTAATAATTATAGTAATTGTCGTTCTGTCGATCATATAAGCATAATATGGCTAACAATATGAGTTAGGTTGATAATAATAAGAGTAATAAGTATAGTAATTGTCGTTCTATCGATCATATAAGCATAATATGCCTAATAATATCAGTTAGATTGATGATAATAAGAGTAATAAGTACAGTAATTGTCGTTCTATCGATCATATAAGCATAATATGGCTAATAATATCAGTTAGATTAATAATAATAAGAGTAATAAGTATAGTATTTGTCGTTCTATCGATCATATAAGCATAATATGGCAAATGATATGAGTTAGATTCATAATAATAAGAGTAATAAGTACAGTAATTGTCGTTCTATCGATCATATAAGCATAATATGGCTAATAATATGAGTTAGGTTGATAATAATAAGAGAAATAAGTATAGTGATTGTCGTTCTATCGATCAAATTTGCATAATATGGCTAATAATATGAGTTAGATTGATAATAATAAGTATAATAAGTATAGCAATTGTCGTTCTATCGATCATATAAGCATAATATGGCTAATAATATGAGTTAGATTCATAATAATAAGAGTAATAAGTATAGTAATTGTCGTTCTATCGATCTTTTAAGCATAATATGGCTAATAATATGAGTTAGGTTGATAATAATAAGAGTAATAAGTATAGTAATTGTCGGTCTATCGATCATTTAAGCATAATATGGCTAATAATATGAGTTAGATTGATAATAATAACAGTAATAAGTATAGTAATTGTCGTTCTATCGATAATATAAGCATAATATGGCTATCAATATGAGTTAGATTGATAATAATAAGAGTAATAAGTATAGTAATTGTCGGTCTATCGATCATTTAAGCATAATATGGCTAATAATATGAGTTAGATTGATAATAATAAGAGTAATAAGTATAGTAATTGTCGGTCTATCGATCATTTAAGCATAATATGGCTAATAATATGAGTTAGATTGATAATAATAACAGTAATAAGTATAGTAATTGTCGTTCTATCGATAATATAAGCATAATATGGCTATCAATATGAGTTAGATTGATAATAATAACAGTAATAAGTATAGTAATTGTCGTTCTATCGATAATATAAGCATAATATGGCTATCAATATGAGTTAGATTGATAATAATAAGAGTAATAAGTATAGTAATTGTCGGTCTATCGATCATTTAAGCATAATATGGCTAATAATATGAGTTAGATTGATAATAATAACAGTAATAAGTATAGTAATTGTCGTTCTATCGATAATATAAGCATAATATGGCTAATAATATGAGTTAGATTGATAATAATAAGAGTAATAAGTATAGTAATTGTCGTTCTATCGATCATTTAAGCATAATATGGCTAATAATATGAGTTAGGTTGATAATAATAAGAGAAATAAGTATAGTGATTGTCGTTCTATCGATCAAATTTGCATAATATGGCTAATAATATGAGTTAGATTGATAATAATAAGAATAATAAGTATAGTAATTGTCGTTCTATCGATCATATAAGCATAATATGGCTAATAATATGAGTTAGATTCATAATAATAAGAGTAATAAGTATAGTAATTGTCGTTCTATCGATCTTTTAAGCATAATATGGCTAATAATATGAGTTAGGTTGATAATAATAAGAGTAATAAGTATAGTGATTGTCGTCCTATCGATCAAATTTGCATAATATGGTTAATAATATGAGTTAGATTGATAACAGTGAGTGTAATAATTATAGTAATTGTCGTTCTGTCGATCATATAAGCATAATATGGCTAACAATATGAGTTAGGTTGATAATAATAAGAGTAATAAGTATAGTAATTGTCGTTCTATCGATCATATAAGCATAATATGGCTAATAATATCAGTTAGATTGATGATAATAAGAGTAATAAGTACAGTAATTGTCGTTCTATCGATCATATAAGCATAATATGGCTAATAATATCAGTTAGATTAATAATAATAAGAGTAATAAGTATAGTATTTGTCGTTCTATCGATCATATAAGCATAATATGGCAAATGATATGAGTTAGATCGATAATGATAAGAGTAATAAGTACAGTAATTGTCGTTCTGTCGATCATATAAGCATAATATGGCTAATTATATGAGCTAGATTGATAATAATAACAGTAATAAGTATAGTAATTGTCGTTCTATCGATCATTTAAGCCTAATATGGCTAATAATATGAGTTAGATTGATAATAATAAGAGTAATAAGTATAGTAATTGTCGGTCTATCGATCATTTAAGCATAATATGGCTAATAATATGAGTTAGATTGATAATAATAACAGTAATAAGTATAGTAATTGTCGTTCTATCGATAATATAAGCATAATATGGCTAATAATATGAGTTAGATTGATAATAATAAGAGTAATAAGTATAGTAATTGTCGGTCTATCGATCATTTAAGCATAATATGGCTAATAATATGAGTTAGATTGATAATAATAACAGTAATAAGTATAGTAATTGTCGTTCTATCGATAATATAAGCATAATATGTCTAATAATATGAGTTAGATTGATAATAATAAGAGTAATAAGTATAGTAATTGTCGTTCTATCGATCATTTAAGCATAATATGGCTAATAATATGAGTTAGATTGATAATAATAACAGTAATAAGTATAGTAATTGTCGTTCTATCGATCATATAAGCATAATATGGCTAATAATATGAGTTATATTGATAATAGTGAGTGTAATATGTATAGTATGAGCTAGATTGATAATAATAACAGTAATAAGTATAGTAATTGTCGTTCTATCGATCATTTAAGCCTAATATGGCTAATAATATGAGTTAGATTGATAATAATAAGAGTAATAAGTATAGTAATTGTCGGTCTATCGATCATTTAAGCATAATATGGCTAATAATATGAGTTAGATTGATAATAATAACAGTAATAAGTATAGTAATTGTCGTTCTATCGATAATATAAGCATAATATGGCTAATAATATGAGTTAGATTGATAATAATAAGAGTAATAAGTATAGTAATTGTCGGTCTATCGATCATTTAAGCATAATATGGCTAATAATATGAGTTAGATTGATAATAATAACAGTAATAAGTATAGTAATTGTCGTTCTATCGATAATATAAGCATAATATGGCTAATAATATGAGTTAGATTGATAATAATAAGAGTAATAAGTATAGTAATTGTCGTTCTATCGATCATTTAAGCATAATATGGCTAATAATATGAGTTAGATTGATAATAATAACAGTAATAAGTATAGTAATTGTCGTTCTATCGATCATATAAGCATAATATGGCTAATAATATGAGTTATATTGATAATAGTGAGTGTAATATGTATAGTAATTGTCGTTCTATCGATCATATAAGCATAATATGGTTAATAATATGAGATCGATTGATAATAGTGAGTGTAATAAGTATAGTAATTGTCGTTCTATCGATCATATTAGCATAATATGGTTAATAATATGAGTTAGATTGATAATAATAAGAGTAATAAGTATAGTATTTGTCGTTCTATCGATCAAATTTGCATAATATGGTTAATAATATGAGTTAGATTGATAACAGTGAGTGTAATAATTATAGTAGTTGTCGTTCTGTCGATCATATAAGCATAATATGGCTAACAATATGAGTTAGGTTGATAATAATAAGAGTAATAAGTATAGTAATTGTCGTTCTATCGATCATATAAGCATAATATGGCTAATAATATCAGTTAGATTGATGATAATAAGAGTAATAAGTACAGTAATTGTCGTTCTATCGATCATATAAGCATAATATGGCTAATAATATCAGTTAGATTAATAATAATAAGAGTAATAAGTATAGTATTTGTCGTTCTATCGATCATATAAGCATAATATGGCAAATGATATGAGTTAGATCGATAATGATAAGAGTAATAAGTACAGTAATTGTCGTTCTGTCGATCATATAAGCATAATATGGCTAATTATATGAGCTAGATTGATAATAATAACAGTAATAAGTATAGTAATTGTCGTTCTATCGATCATTTAAGCCTAATATGGCTAATAATATGAGTTAGATTGATAATAATAAGAGTAATAAGTATAGTAATTGTCGGTCTATCGATCATTTAAGCATAATATGGCTAATAATATGAGTTAGATTGATAATAATAACAGTAATAAGTATAGTAATTGTCGTTCTATCGATAATATAAGCATAATATGGCTAATAATATGAGTTAGATCGATAATGATAAGAGTAATAAGTACAGTAATTGTCGTTCTGTCGATCATATAAGCATAATATGGCTAATTATATGAGCTAGATTGATAATAATAACAGTAATAAGTTTAGTAATTGTCGTTCTATCGATAATATAACCACAATATGGCTAATAATATGTGTTAGGTTGATAATAATAAGAGTAATGAGTATAGTAATTGTAGTTCTATCGCCCATATCTGCATAATATGGTTAATAATATGAGTTAGAATGATAATAATAAGAGTAATAAGTATAGTAATTGTCGTTCTATCGATCATATCTGCATAATATGGTTAATAATATGAGTTAGATTGATAATAATAAGAATAATAAGTATAGTAATTGTCGTTCTATCGATCATATTAGCATAATATGGTTAATAATATGAGTTAGATTGATAATAATAAGAGTAATAAGTATAGTATTTGTCGTTCTATCGATCATATAAGCATAATATGGCAAATAATATGAGTTAGATCGATAATGATAAGAGTAATAAGTACAGTAATTGTCGTTCTGTCGATCATATAAGCATAATATGGCTAATTATATGAGCTAGATTGATAATAATAACAGTAATTAGTATAGTAATTGTCGTTCTATCGATAATATAAGCATAATATGGCTAATAATATGAGTTAGGTTGATAATAATAAGAGTAATAAGTATAGTGATTGTCGTTCTATCGATCAAATTTGCATAATATGGCTAATAATATGAGTTAGATTGATAATAATAAGAATAATAAGTATAGTAATTGTCGTTCTATCGATCATATAAGCATAATATGGCTAATAATATGAGTTAGGTTGATAATAATAAGAGTAATAAGTATAGTAATTGTCGTTCTATCGATCATTTAAGCATAATATGGCTAATAATATGAGTTAGATTGATAATAATAAGAGTAATAAGTATAGTAATTGTCGTTCTATCGATCATTTAAGCATAATATGGCTAATAATATGAGTTAGATTGATAATAATAACAGTAATAAGTATAGTAATTGCCGTTCTATCGATAATATAAGCATAATATGGCTAATAATGTGAGTTAGATTAATAATACTAAGAGTAGTGAGCATAGTAATTCTCGTTCTATCGATCATATAAGCATAATATGGCTTATGATATGAGTTAGATTGATAATAATAAGAGTAATAAGTATAGTAATTGTCGTTCTATCGATCATATTAGCATAATATGGTTAATAATATGAGTTAGATTGATAATAATAAGAATAATAAGTATAGTAATTGTCGTTCTATCGATAATATAAGCATAATATGGCTAATAATATGAGTTAGATTGATAATAATAACAGTAATAAGTATAGTAATTGTCGTTCTATCGATAATATAAGCATAATATGGCTAATAATATGAGTTAGGTTGATAATAATAAGAGTAATAAGTATAGTGATTGTCGTTCTATCGATCAAATTTGCATAATATGGCTAATAATATGAGTTAGATTGATAATAATAAGAATAATAAGTATAGTAATTGTCGGTCTATCGATCATTTAAGCATAATATGGCTAATAATATGAGTTAGATTGATAATAATAACAGTAATAAGTATAGTAATTGTCGTTCTATCGATAATATAAGCATAATATGGCTAATAATATGAGTTAGATTGATAATAATAAGAGTAATAAGTATAGTAATTGTCGTTCTATCGATCATTTAAGCATAATATGGCTAATAATATGAGTTAGATTGATAATAATAACAGTAATAAGTATAGTAATTGTCGTTCTATCGATCATATAAGCATAATATGGCTAATAATATGAGTTATATTGATAATAGTGAGTGTAATATGTATAGTAATTGTCGTTCTATCGATCATATAAGCATAATATGGTTAATAATATGAGATCGATTGATAATAGTGAGTGTAATAAGTATAGTAATTGTCGTTCTATCGATCATATTAGCATAATATGGTTAATAATATGAGTTAGATTGATAATAATAAGAGTAATAAGTATAGTATTTGTCGTTCTATCGATCAAATTTGCATAATATGGTTAATAATATGAGTTAGATTGATAACAGTGAGTGTAATAATTATAGTAGTTGTCGTTCTGTCGATCATATAAGCATAATATGGCTAACAATATGAGTTAGGTTGATAATAATAAGAGTAATAAGTATAGTAATTGTCGTTCTATCGATCATATAAGCATAATATGGCTAATAATATCAGTTAGATTGATGATAATAAGAGTAATAAGTACAGTAATTGTCGTTCTATCGATCATATAAGCATAATATGGCTAATAATATCAGTTAGATTAATAATAATAAGAGTAATAAGTATAGTATTTGTCGTTCTATCGATCATATAAGCATAATATGGCAAATGATATGAGTTAGATCGATAATGATAAGAGTAATAAGTACAGTAATTGTCGTTCTGTCGATCATATAAGCATAATATGGCTAATTATATGAGCTAGATTGATAATAATAACAGTAATAAGTATAGTAATTGTCGTTCTATCGATCATTTAAGCCTAATATGGCTAATAATATGAGTTAGATTGATAATAATAAGAGTAATAAGTATAGTAATTGTCGGTCTATCGATCATTTAAGCATAATATGGCTAATAATATGAGTTAGATTGATAATAATAACAGTAATAAGTATAGTAATTGTCGTTCTATCGATAATATAAGCATAATATGGCTAATAATATGAGTTAGATCGATAATGATAAGAGTAATAAGTACAGTAATTGTCGTTCTGTCGATCATATAAGCATAATATGGCTAATTATATGAGCTAGATTGATAATAATAACAGTAATAAGTTTAGTAATTGTCGTTCTATCGATAATATAACCACAATATGGCTAATAATATGTGTTAGGTTGATAATAATAAGAGTAATGAGTATAGTAATTGTAGTTCTATCGCCCATATCTGCATAATATGGTTAATAATATGAGTTAGAATGATAATAATAAGAGTAATAAGTATAGTAATTGTCGTTCTATCGATCATATCTGCATAATATGGTTAATAATATGAGTTAGATTGATAATAATAAGAATAATAAGTATAGTAATTGTCGTTCTATCGATCATATTAGCATAATATGGTTAATAATATGAGTTAGATTGATAATAATAAGAGTAATAAGTATAGTATTTGTCGTTCTATCGATCATATAAGCATAATATGGCAAATAATATGAGTTAGATCGATAATGATAAGAGTAATAAGTACAGTAATTGTCGTTCTGTCGATCATATAAGCATAATATGGCTAATTATATGAGCTAGATTGATAATAATAACAGTAATTAGTATAGTAATTGTCGTTCTATCGATAATATAAGCATAATATGGCTAATAATATGAGTTAGGTTGATAATAATAAGAGTAATAAGTATAGTGATTGTCGTTCTATCGATCAAATTTGCATAATATGGCTAATAATATGAGTTAGATTGATAATAATAAGAATAATAAGTATAGTAATTGTCGTTCTATCGATCATATAAGCATAATATGGCTAATAATATGAGTTAGGTTGATAATAATAAGAGTAATAAGTATAGTAATTGTCGTTCTATCGATCATTTAAGCATAATATGGCTAATAATATGAGTTAGATTGATAATAATAAGAGTAATAAGTATAGTAATTGTCGTTCTATCGATCATTTAAGCATAATATGGCTAATAATATGAGTTAGATTGATAATAATAACAGTAATAAGTATAGTAATTGCCGTTCTATCGATAATATAAGCATAATATGGCTAATAATGTGAGTTAGATTAATAATACTAAGAGTAGTGAGCATAGTAATTCTCGTTCTATCGATCATATAAGCATAATATGGCTTATGATATGAGTTAGATTGATAATAATAAGAGTAATAAGTATAGTAATTGTCGTTCTATCGATCATATTAGCATAATATGGTTAATAATATGAGTTAGATTGATAATAATAAGAATAATAAGTATAGTAATTGTCGTTCTATCGATAATATAAGCATAATATGGCTAATAATATGAGTTAGGTTGATAATAATAAGAGTAATAAGTATAGTGATTGTCGTTCTATCGATCATATCTGCATAATATGGTTAATAATATGAGTTAGATTGATAATAGTCAGTGTAATAAGTATAGTAATTGTCGTTCTGTCGATCATATAAGCATAATATGGCTAATAATATGAGTTAGATTTATAATAATAACAGTAATAAGTATAGTAATTGTCGTTCTATCGATAATATAAGCATAATATGGCTAATAATATGAGTTAGATTGATAATACTAAGAGTAGTGAGTATAGTAATTGTCGTTCTATCGATCATATAAGCATAATATGGCTAATAATATGAGTTAGATTGATAATAATAAGAGTATTGAGTATAGTAATTGTAGTTCTATCGACCATATCTGCATAATATGGTTAATAATATGAGTTAGAATGATAATAATAAGAGTAGTAAGTATAGTAATTGTCGTTCTATCGATCATATCTGCATAATATGGTTAATAATATGAGTTAGATTGATACTAGTGACTGTAATAAGTATAGTGAATGTCGTTCTATCGATCATATCAGCATAATATGGGTAATAATATGAGTTAGATTGATAACAGTGAGTGTAATAAGTATAGTAATTGTCGTTCTATCGATCATATTAGCATAATGTGGTTAATAATATGAGTTAGATTGATAATAATAAGAGTAATAAGTATAGTATTTGTCGTTCTATCGATCACATAAGCATAATATGGCTAATAATATGAGTTAGATTGATAATAATAAGAGTAATAAGTATAGTATTTGTCGTTCTATCGATCATATAAGCATAATATGGCTAATAATATGAGTTAGATTGATAATAATAACAGTAATAAGTATAGTAATTGTCGTTCTATCGATAATATAAGCATAATATGGCTAATAATATGAGTTAGATTGATAATAATAAGAGTAATAAGTATAGTAATTGTCGTTCTATCGATCATTTAAGCATAATATGGCTAATAATATGAGTTAGATTGATAATAATAACAGTAATAAGTATAGTAATTGTCGTTGTATCGATCATATAAGCATAATATGGCTAATAATATGAGTTATATTGATAATAGTGAGTGTAATATGTATAGTATGAGCTAGATTGATAATAATAACAGTAATAAGTATAGTAATTGTCGTTCTATCGATCATTTAAGCCTAATATGGCTAATAATATGAGTTAGATTGATAATAATAAGAGTAATAAGTATAGTAATTGTCGGTCTATCGATCATTTAAGCATAATATGGCTAATAATATGAGTTAGATTGATAATAATAACAGTAATAAGTATAGTAATTGTCGTTCTATCGATAATATAAGCATAATATGGCTAATAATATGAGTTAGATTGATAATAATAAGAGTAATAAGTATAGTAATTGTCGGTCTATCGATCATTTAAGCATAATATGGCTAATAATATGAGTTAGATTGATAATAATAACAGTAATAAGTATAGTAATTGTCGTTCTATCGATAATATAAGCATAATATGGCTAATAATATGAGTTAGATTGATAATAATAAGAGTAATAAGTATAGTAATTGTCGTTCTATCGATCATTTAAGCATAATATGGCTAATAATATGAGTTAGATTGATAATAATAACAGTAATAAGTATAGTAATTGTCGTTCTATCGATCATATAAGCATAATATGGCTAATAATATGAGTTATATTGATAATAGTGAGTGTAATATGTATAGTAATTGTCGTTCTATCGATCATATAAGCATAATATGGTTAATAATATGAGATCGATTGATAATAGTGAGTGTAATAAGTATAGTAATTGTCGTTCTATCGATCATATTAGCATAATATGGTTAATAATATGAGTTAGATTGATAATAATAAGAGTAATAAGTATAGTATTTGTCGTTCTATCGATCAAATTTGCATAATATGGTTAATAATATGAGTTAGATTGATAACAGTGAGTGTAATAATTATAGTAGTTGTCGTTCTGTCGATCATATAAGCATAATATGGCTAACAATATGAGTTAGGTTGATAATAATAAGAGTAATAAGTATAGTAATTGTCGTTCTATCGATCATATAAGCATAATATGGCTAATAATATCAGTTAGATTGATGATAATAAGAGTAATAAGTACAGTAATTGTCGTTCTATCGATCATATAAGCATAATATGGCTAATAATATCAGTTAGATTAATAATAATAAGAGTAATAAGTATAGTATTTGTCGTTCTATCGATCATATAAGCATAATATGGCAAATGATATGAGTTAGATTCATAATAATAAGAGTAATAAGTACAGTAATTGTCGTTCTATCGATCATATAAGCATAATATGGCTAATAATATGAGTTAGATTCATAATAATAAGAGTAATAAGTATAGTAATTGTCGTTCTATCGATCTTTTAAGCATAATATGGCTAATAATATGAGTTAGGTTGATAATAATAAGAGTAATAAGTATAGTGATTGTCGTCCTATCGATCAAATTTGCATAATATGGTTAATAATATGAGTTAGATTGATAACAGTGAGTGTAATAATTATAGTAATTGTCGTTCTGTCGATCATATAAGCATAATATGGCTAACAATATGAGTTAGGTTGATAATAATAAGAGTAATAAGTATAGTAATTGTCGTTCTATCGATCATATAAGCATAATATGGCTAATAATATCAGTTAGATTGATGATAATAAGAGTAATAAGTACAGTAATTGTCGTTCTATCGATCATATAAGCATAATATGGCTAATAATATCAGTTAGATTAATAATAATAAGAGTAATAAGTATAGTATTTGTCGTTCTATCGATCATATAAGCATAATATGGCAAATGATATGAGTTAGATCGATAATGATAAGAGTAATAAGTACAGTAATTGTCGTTCTGTCGATCATATAAGCATAATATGGCTAATTATATGAGCTAGATTGATAATAATAACAGTAATAAGTATAGTAATTGTCGTTCTATCGATCATTTAAGCCTAATATGGCTAATAATATGAGTTAGATTGATAATAATAAGAGTAATAAGTATAGTAATTGTCGGTCTATCGATCATTTAAGCATAATATGGCTAATAATATGAGTTAGATTGATAATAATAACAGTAATAAGTATAGTAATTGTCGTTCTATCGATAATATAAGCATAATATGGCTAATAATATGAGTTAGATTGATAATAATAAGAGTAATAAGTATAGTAATTGTCGGTCTATCGATCATTTAAGCATAATATGGCTAATAATATGAGTTAGATTGATAATAATAACAGTAATAAGTATAGTAATTGTCGTTCTATCGATAATATAAGCATAATATGGCTAATAATATGAGTTAGATTGATAATACTAAGAGTAGTGATTATAGTAATTGTCGTTCTATCGATCATTAAAGCATAATATGGCTAATAATATGAGTTAGATTGATAATAATAACAGTAATAAGTTTAGTAATTGTCGTTCTATCGATAATATAACCACAATATGGCTAATAATATGTGTTAGGTTGATAATAATAAGAGTAATGAGTATAGTAATTGTAGTTCTATCGCCCATATCTGCATAATATGGTTAATAATATGAGTTAGAATGATAATAATAAGAGTAATAAGTATAGTAATTGTCGTTCTATCGATCATATCTGCATAATATGGTTAATAATATGAGTTAGATTGATAATAATAAGAATAATAAGTATAGTAATTGTCGTTCTATCGATCATATTAGCATAATATGGTTAATAATATGAGTTAGATTGATAATAATAAGAGTAATAAGTATAGTATTTGTCGTTCTATCGATCATATAAGCATAATATGGCAAATAATATGAGTTAGATCGATAATGATAAGAGTAATAAGTACAGTAATTGTCGTTCTGTCGATCATATAAGCATAATATGGCTAATTATATGAGCTAGATTGATAATAATAACAGTAATTAGTATAGTAATTGTCGTTCTATCGATAATATAAGCATAATATGGCTAATAATATGAGTTAGGTTGATAATAATAAGAGTAATAAGTATAGTGATTGTCGTTCTATCGATCAAATTTGCATAATATGGCTAATAATATGAGTTAGATTGATAATAATAAGAATAATAAGTATAGTAATTGTCGTTCTATCGATCATATAAGCATAATATGGCTAATAATATGAGTTAGGTTGATAATAATAAGAGTAATAAGTATAGTAATTGTCGTTCTATCGATCATTTAAGCATAATATGGCTAATAATATGAGTTAGATTGATAATAATAAGAGTAATAAGTATAGTAATTGTCGTTCTATCGATCATTTAAGCATAATATGGCTAATAATATGAGTTAGATTGATAATAATAACAGTAATAAGTATAGTAATTGCCGTTCTATCGATAATATAAGCATAATATGGCTAATAATGTGAGTTAGATTAATAATACTAAGAGTAGTGAGCATAGTAATTCTCGTTCTATCGATCATATAAGCATAATATGGCTTATGATATGAGTTAGATTGATAATAATAAGAGTAATAAGTATAGTAATTGTCGTTCTATCGATCATATTAGCATAATATGGTTAATAATATGAGTTAGATTGATAATAATAAGAATAATAAGTATAGTAATTGTCGTTCTATCGATAATATAAGCATAATATGGCTAATAATATGAGTTAGGTTGATAATAATAAGAGTAATAAGTATAGTGATTGTCGTTCTATCGATCATATCTGCATAATATGGTTAATAATATGAGTTAGATTGATAATAGTCAGTGTAATAAGTATAGTAATTGTCGTTCTGTCGATCATATAAGCATAATATGGCTAATAATATGAGTTAGATTTATAATAATAACAGTAATAAGTATAGTAATTGTCGTTCTATCGATAATATAAGCATAATATGGCTAATAATATGAGTTAGATTGATAATACTAAGAGTAGTGAGTATAGTAATTGTCGTTCTATCGATCATATAAGCATAATATGGCTAATAATATGAGTTAGATTGATAATAATAAGAGTATTGAGTATAGTAATTGTAGTTCTATCGACCATATCTGCATAATATGGTTAATAATATGAGTTAGAATGATAATAATAAGAGTAGTAAGTATAGTAATTGTCGTTCTATCGATCATATCTGCATAATATGGTTAATAATATGAGTTAGATTGATACTAGTGACTGTAATAAGTATAGTGAATGTCGTTCTATCGATCATATCAGCATAATATGGGTAATAATATGAGTTAGATTGATAACAGTGAGTGTAATAAGTATAGTAATTGTCGTTCTATCGATCATATTAGCATAATGTGGTTAATAATATGAGTTAGATTGATAATAATAAGAGTAATAAATATAGTATTTGTCGTTCTATCGATCACATAAGCATAATATGGCTAATAATATGAGTTAGATTGATAATAATAAGAGTAATAAGTATAGTATTTGTCGTTCTATCGATCATGTAAGCATAATATGGCTAATAATATGAGTTAGATCGATAATGATAAGAGTAATAAGTACAGTAATTGTCGTTCTGTCGATCATATAAGCATAATATGGTTAATTATATGAGTTAGATTGATAATAATAACAGTAATAAGTATAGTAATTGTCGTTCTATCGATAATATAAGCATAATATGGCTAATAATATGAGTTAGGTTGATAATAATAAGAGTAATAAGTATAGTGATTGTCGTTCTATCGATCAAATTTGCATAATGTGGCTAATAATATGAGTTAGATTGATAATAATAAGAATAATAAGTATAGTAATTGTCGTTCTATCGATCATATAAGCATAACATGGCTAATAATATGAGTTAGGTTGATAATAATAAGAGTAATAAGTATAGTAATTGTAGTTCTATCGACCATATCTGCATAATATGGTAAATAATATGAGTTAGAATGATAATAATAAGAGTAATAAGTATAGTTATTGTCGTTCTATCCATCATATCTGCATAATATGGTTAATAATATGAGTTAGATTGATAATAGTCAGTGTAATAAGTATAGTAATTGTCGTTCTGTCGATCATATAAGCATAATATGGCTAATAATATGAGTTAGATTGATAATAATAAGAGTAATAAGTATAGTAATTGTAGTTCTATCGACCATATCTGCATAATATGGCTAATAATATGAGTTAGATTGATAATAATAAGAGTAGTGAGTATAGTAATTGTAGTTCTATCGATCATATCTGCATAATATGGTTAATAATATGAGTTAGATTCATAGTAATAAGAGTAATAAGTATAGTTATTGCCGCTCTATCGATCATTTAAGCATAATATGGCTAATAATATGAGTTAGATTGATAATAATAAGAGTAATGAGTATAGTAATTGTCGTTTTATCGATCATATCTGCATAATATGGTTAATAATATGAGTTAGAATGATAATAATAAGAGTAATAAGTATAGTAATTGTCGTTCTATCGATCATATCTGCATAATATGGTTAATAATATGAGTTAGATTGATAATAGTGAGTGTAATAAGTGTAGTGAATGTCGTTCTATCGATCATATCAGCATAATATGGGTAATAATATGAGTTAGATTGATAATAGTGAGTGTAATAAGTATAGTAATTGACGTTCTATCGATCATATTAGCATAATACGGTTAATAATATGAGTTAGATTGATAATAATAAGAGTAATAAGTATAGTATTTGTCGTTCTATCGATCATATAAGCATAATATGGCAAATAATATGAGTTAGATCGATAATGATAAGAGTAATAAGTACAGTAATTGTCGTTCTGTCGATCATATAAGCATAATATGGCTAATTATATGAGCTAGATTGATAATAATAACAGTAATTAGTATAGTAATTGTCGTTCTATCGATAATATAAGCATAATATGGCTAATAATATGAGTTAGGTTGATAATAATAAGAGTAATAAGTATAGTATTTGTCGTTCTATCGATCATATAAGCATAATATGGCTAATAATATGAGTTAGATCGATAATGATAAGAGTAATAAGTACAGTAATTGTCGTTCTGTCGATCATATAAGCATAATATGGTTAATTATATGAGTTAGATTGATAATAATAACAGTAATCAGTATAGTAATTGTCGTTCTATCGATAATACAAGCATAATATGGCTAATAATATGAGTTAGGTTGATAATAATAAGAGTAATAAGTATAGTGATTGTCGTTCTATCGATCAAATTTGCATAATGTGGCTAATAATATGAGTTAGATTGATAATAATAAGAATAATAAGTATAGTAATTGTCGTTCTATCGATCATATAAGCATAACATGGCTAATAATATGAGTTAGGTTGATAATAATAAGAGTAGTGAGTATAGTAATTGTCGTTCTATCGATCATTTAAGCATAATATGGCTAATAATATGAGTTAGATTGATAATAATAAGAGTAATAAGTATAGTAATTGTAGTTCTATCGACCATATCTGCATAATATGGTAAATAATATGAGTTAGAATGATAATAATAAGAGTAATAATTATAGTGATTGCCGTTCTATCGATCAAATTTGCATAATATGGTTAATAATATGAGTTAGATTGATAACAATGAGTGTAATAAGTATAGTAATTGTCTTTCTATCGATAATATAAGCATAATATGGCTAATAATATGAGTTAGATTGATAATACTAAGAGTAGTGCGTATAGTAATTGTCGTTCTATCGATCATATAAGCATAATATGGCTAATAATATGAGTTAGATTGATAATAATAAGAGTAATGTGTATAGTAATTGTAGTTCTATCGACCATATCTGCATAATATGGTTAATAATATGAGTTAGAATGATAATAATAAGAGTAATAAGTATAGTAATTGTCGTTCTATCGATCATATCTGCATAATATGGTTAATAATATGAGTTAGATTGATAATAGTGAGTGTAATAAGTATACTGAATGTCGTTCTATCGATCATATCAGCATAATATGGGTAATAATATGAGCTAGATTGATAATAGTGAGTGTAACAAGTATAGTAATTGTCGTTCTATCGATCATATTAGCATAATATGGTTAATAATATGAGTTAGATTGATAATAATAAGAGTAATAAGTATAGTATTTGTCGTTCTATCGATCATATAAGCATAATATGGCAAATAATATGAGTTAGATCGATAATGATAAGAGTAATAAGTACAGTAATTGTCGTTCTGTCGATCATATAAGCATAATATGGCTAATTATATGAGCTAGATTGATAATAATAACAGTAATTAGTATAGTAATTGTCGTTCTATCGATAATATAAGCATAATATGGCTAATAATATGAGTTAGGTTGATAATAATAAGAGTAATAAGTATAGTGATTGTCGTTCTATCGATCAAATTTGCATAATATGGCTAATAATATGAGTTAGATTGATAATAATAAGAATAATAAGTATAGTAATTGTCGTTCTATCGATCATATAAGCATAATATGGCTAATAATATGAGTTAGATTGATAATAATAAGAGTATTGAGTATAGTTATTGTCGTTCTATCGATCATATCTGCATAATATGGTTAATAATATGAGTTAGATTGATAATAGTGAGTGAAATAACTATAGTAATTGTCGTTCTGTCGATCATATAAGCATAATATGGCTAATAATATGAGTTAGATTTATAATAATAACAGTAATAAGTATAGTAATTGTCGTTCTATCGATAATATGAGCATAATATGGCTAATAATATGAGTTAGATTGATAATACTAAGAGTAGTGAGTATAGTAATTGTCGTTCTATCGATCATTTAAGCATAATATGGCTAATAATATGAGTTAGATTGATAATACTAAGAGTAGTGCGTATAGTAATTGTCGTTCTATCGATCATATAAGCATAATATGGCTAATAATATGAGTTAGATTGATAATAATAAGAGTAATGAGTATAGTAATTGTAGTTCTATCGACCATATCTGCATAATATGGTTAATAATATGAGTTAGAATGATAATAATAAGAGTAATAAGTATAGTAATTGTCGTTCTATCGATCATATCTGCATAATATGGTTAATAATATGAGTTAGATTGATAATAGTGAGTGAAATAAGTATAGTAATTGTCGTTCTGTCGATCATATAAGCATAATATGGCCAATAATATGAGTTAGATTTATAATAATAACAGTAATAAGTATAGTAATTGTCGTTCTGTCGATCATATAAGCATAATATGGCTAGTAATATGAGTTAGATTTATAATAATAACAGTAATAAGTATAGGATTTGTCGTTCTATCGATCATATAAGCATAATATGGCTAATAATATGAGTTAGATTGATAATAATAAGAGTAATGAGTATAGTAATTGTAGTTCTATCGACCATATCTGCATAATATGGTTAATAATATGAGCTAGAATGATAATAATAAGAGTAATAAGTATAGTAATTGTCGTTCTATCGATCATATTAGCATAATATGGTTAATAATATGAGTTAGATTGATAATAATAAGAGTAATAAGTATAGTATTTGTCGTTCTATCGATCAAATTTGCATAATATGGTTAATAATATGAGTTAGATTGATAACAGTGAGTGTAATAATTATAGTAATTGTCGTTCTGTCGATCATACAAGCATAATATGGCTAACAATATGAGTTAGGTTGATAATAATAAGAGTAATAAGTATAGTAATTGTCGTTCTATCGATCATATAAGCATAATATGGCTAATAATATCAGTTAGATTGATGATAATAAGAGTAATAAGTACAGTAATTGTCGTTCTATCGATCATATAAGCATAATATGGCTAATAATATCAGTTAGATTAATAATAATAAGAGTAATAAGTATAGTATTTGTCGTTCTATCGATCATATAAGCATAATATGGCAAATGATATGAGTTAGATTCATAATAATAAGAGTAATAAGTACAGTAATTGTCGTTCTATCGATCATATAAGCATAATATGGCTAATAATATGAGTTAGGTTGATAATAATAAGAGAAATAAGTATAGTGATTGTCGTTCTATCGATCAAATTTGCATAATATGGCTAATAATATGAGTTAGATTGATAATAATAAGTATAATAAGTATAGCAATTGTCGTTCTATCGATCATATAAGCATAATATGGCTAATAATATGAGTTAGATTCATAATAATAAGAGTAATAAGTATAGTAATTGTCGTTCTATCGATCTTTTAAGCATAATATGGCTAATAATATGAGTTAGGTTGATAATAATAAGAGTAATAAGTATAGTAATTGTCGGTCTATCGATCATTTAAGCATAATATGGCTAATAATATGAGTTAGATTGATAATAATAACAGTAATAAGTATAGTAATTGTCGTTCTATCGATAATATAAGCATAATATGGCTATCAATATGAGTTAGATTGATAATAATAAGAGTAATAAGTATAGTAATTGTCGGTCTATCGATCATTTAAGCATAATATGGCTAATAATATGAGTTAGATTGATAATAATAAGAGTAATAAGTATAGTAATTGTCGGTCTATCGATCATTTAAGCATAATATGGCTAATAATATGAGTTAGATTGATAATAATAACAGTAATAAGTATAGTAATTGTCGTTCTATCGATAATATAAGCATAATATGGCTATCAATATGAGTTAGATTGATAATAATAACAGTAATAAGTATAGTAATTGTCGTTCTATCGATAATATAAGCATAATATGGCTATCAATATGAGTTAGATTGATAATAATAAGAGTAATAAGTATAGTAATTGTCGGTCTATCGATCATTTAAGCATAATATGGCTAATAATATGAGTTAGATTGATAATAATAACAGTAATAAGTATAGTAATTGTCGTTCTATCGATAATATAAGCATAATATGGCTAATAATATGAGTTAGGTTGATAATAATAAGAGAAATAAGTATAGTGATTGTCGTTCTATCGATCAAATTTGCATAATATGGCTAATAATATGAGTTAGATTGATAATAATAAGAATAATAAGTATAGTAATTGTCGTTCTATCGATCATATAAGCATAATATGGCTAATAATATGAGTTAGATTCATAATAATAAGAGTAATAAGTATAGTAATTGTCGTTCTATCGATCTTTTAAGCATAATATGGCTAATAATATGAGTTAGGTTGATAATAATAAGAGTAATAAGTATAGTGATTGTCGTCCTATCGATCAAATTTGCATAATATGGTTAATAATATGAGTTAGATTGATAACAGTGAGTGTAATAATTATAGTAATTGTCGTTCTGTCGATCATATAAGCATAATATGGCTAACAATATGAGTTAGGTTGATAATAATAAGAGTAATAAGTATAGTAATTGTCGATCTATCGATCATATAAGCATAATATGGCTAATAATATCAGTTAGATTGATGATAATAAGAGTAATAAGTACAGTAATTGTCGTTCTATCGATCATATAAGCATAATATGGCTAATAATATCAGTTAGATTAATAATAATAAGAGTAATAAGTATAGTATTTGTCGTTCTATCGATCATATAAGCATAATATGGCAAATGATATGAGTTAGATCGATAATGATAAGAGTAATAAGTACAGTAATTGTCGTTCTGTCGATCATATAAGCATAATATGGCTAATTATATGAGCTAGATTGATAATAATAACAGTAATAAGTATAGTAATTGTCGTTCTATCGATCATTTAAGCCTAATATGGCTAATAATATGAGTTAGATTGATAATAATAAGAGTAATAAGTATAGTAATTGTCGGTCTATCGATCATTTAAGCATAATATGGCTAATAATATGAGTTAGATTGATAATAATAACAGTAATAAGTATAGTAATTGTCGTTCTATCGATAATATAAGCATAATATGGCTAATAATATGAGTTAGATTGATAATAATAAGAGTAATAAGTATAGTAATTGTCGGTCTATCGATCATTTAAGCATAATATGGCTAATAATATGAGTTAGATTGATAATAATAACAGTAATAAGTATAGTAATTGTCGTTCTATCGATAATATAAGCATAATATGGCTAATAATATGAGTTAGATTGATAATAATAAGAGTAATAAGTATAGTAATTGTCGTTCTATCGATCATTTAAGCATAATATGGCTAATAATATGAGTTAGATTGATAATAATAACAGTAATAAGTATAGTAATTGTCGTTCTATCGATCATATAAGCATAATATGGCTAATAATATGAGTTATATTGATAATAGTGAGTGTAATATGTATAGTATGAGCTAGATTGATAATAATAACAGTAATAAGTATAGTAATTGTCGTTCTATCGATCATTTAAGCCTAATATGGCTAATAATATGAGTTAGATTGATAATAATAAGAGTAATAAGTATAGTAATTGTCGTTCTATCGATAATATAAGCATAATATGGCTAATAATATGAGTTAGGTTGATAATAATAAGAGTAATAAGTATAGTGATTGTCGTTCTATCGATCATATCTGCATAATATGGTTAATAATATGAGTTAGATTGATAATAGTCAGTGTAATAAGTATAGTAATTGTCGTTCTGTCGATCATATAAGCATAATATGGCTAATAATATGAGTTAGATTTATAATAATAACAGTAATAAGTATAGTAATTGTCGTTCTATCGATAATATAAGCATAATATGGCTAATAATATGAGTTAGATTGATAATACTAAGAGTAGTGAGTATAGTAATTGTCGTTCTATCGATCATATAAGCATAATATGGCTAATAATATGAGTTAGATTGATAATAATAAGAGTATTGAGTATAGTAATTGTAGTTCTATCGACCATATCTGCATAATATGGTTAATAATATGAGTTAGAATGATAATAATAAGAGTAGTAAGTATAGTAATTGTCGTTCTATCGATCATATCTGCATAATATGGTTAATAATATGAGTTAGATTGATACTAGTGACTGTAATAAGTATAGTGAATGTCGTTCTATCGATCATATCAGCATAATATGGGTAATAATATGAGTTAGATTGATAACAGTGAGTGTAATAAGTATAGTAATTGTCGTTCTATCGATCATATTAGCATAATGTGGTTAATAATATGAGTTAGATTGATAATAATAAGAGTAATAAGTATAGTATTTGTCGTTCTATCGATCACATAAGCATAATATGGCTAATAATATGAGTTAGATTGATAATAATAAGAGTAATAAGTATAGTATTTGTCGTTCTATCGATCATATAAGCATAATATGGCTAATAATATGAGTTAGATCGATAATGATAAGAGTAATAAGTACAGTAATTGTCGTTCTGTCGATCATATAAGCATAATATGGTTAATTATATGAGTTAGATTGATAATAATAACAGTAATAAGTATAGTAATTGTCGTTCTATCGATAATATAAGCATAATATGGCTAATAATATGAGTTAGGTTGATAATAATAAGAGTAATAAGTATAGTGATTGTCGTTCTATCGATCAAATTTGCATAATGTGGCTAATAATATGAGTTAGATTGATAATAATAAGAATAATAAGTATAGTAATTGTCGTTCTATCGATCATATAAGCATAACATGGCTAATAATATGAGTTAGGTTGATAATAATAAGAGTAATAAGTATAGTAATTGTAGTTCTATCGACCATATCTGCATAATATGGTAAATAATATGAGTTAGAATGATAATAATAAGAGTAATAAGTATAGTTATTGTCGTTCTATCCATCATATCTGCATAATATGGTTAATAATATGAGTTAGATTGATAATAGTCAGTGTAATAAGTATAGTAATTGTCGTTCTGTCGATCATATAAGCATAATATGGCTAATAATATGAGTTAGATTGATAATAATAAGAGTAATAAGTATAGTAATTGTAGTTCTATCGACCATATCTGCATAATATGGCTAATAATATGAGTTAGATTGATAATAATAAGAGTAGTGAGTATAGTAATTGTAGTTCTATCGATCATATCTGCATAATATGGTTAATAATATGAGTTAGATTCATAATAATAAGAGTAATAAGTATAGTTATTGCCGCTCTATCGATCATTTAAGCATAATATGGCTAATAATATGAGTTAGATTGATAATAATAAGAGTAATGAGTATAGTAATTGTCGTTTTATCGATCATATCTGCATAATATGGTTAATAATATGAGTTAGAATGATAATAATAAGAGTAATAAGTATAGTAATTGTCGTTCTATCGATCATATCTGCATAATATGGTTAATAATATGAGTTAGATTGATAATAGTGAGTGTAATAAGTGTAGTGAATGTCGTTCTATCGATCATATCAGCATAATATGGGTAATAATATGAGTTAGATTGATAATAGTGAGTGTAATAAGTATAGTAATTGTCGTTCTATCGATCATATTAGCATAATATGGTTAATAATATGAGTTAGATTGATAATAATAAGAGTAATAAGTATAGTATTTGTCGTTCTATCGATCATATAAGCATAATATGGCAAATAATATGAGTTAGATCGATAATGATAAGAGTAATAAGTACAGTAATTGTCGTTCTGTCGATCATATAAGCATAATATGGCTAATTATATGAGCTAGATTGATAATAATAACAGTAATTAGTATAGTAATTGTCGTTCTATCGATAATATAAGCATAATATGGCTAATAATATGAGTTAGGTTGATAATAATAAGAGTAATAAGTATAGTATTTGTCGTTCTATCGATCATATAAGCATAATATGGCTAATAATATGAGTTAGATCGATAATGATAAGAGTAATAAGTACAGTAATTGTCGTTCTGTCGATCATATAAGCATAATATGGTTAATTATATGAGTTAGATTGATAATAATAACAGTAATCAGTATAGTAATTGTCGTTCTATCGATAATACAAGCAAAATATGGCTAATAATATGAGTTAGGTTGATAATAATAAGAGTAATAAGTATAGTGATTGTCGTTCTATCGATCAAATTTGCATAATGTGGCTAATAATATGAGTTAGATTGATAATAATAAGAATAATAAGTATAGTAATTGTCGTTCTATCGATCATATAAGCATAACATGGCTAATAATATGAGTTAGGTTGATAATAATAAGAGTAGTGAGTATAGTAATTGTCGTTCTATCGATCATTTAAGCATAATATGGCTAATAATATGAGTTAGATTGATAATAATAAGAGTAATAAGTATAGTAATTGTAGTTCTATCGACCATATCTGCATAATATGGTAAATAATATGAGTTAGAATGATAATAATAAGAGTAATAATTATAGTGATTGCCGTTCTATCGATCAAATTTGCATAATATGGTTAATAATATGAGTTAGATTGATAACAATGAGTGTAATAAGTATAGTAATTGTCTTTCTATCGATAATATAAGCATAATATGGCTAATAATATGAGTTAGATTGATAATACTAAGAGTAGTGCGTATAGTAATTGTCGTTCTATCGATCATATAAGCATAATATGGCTAATAATATGAGTTAGATTGATAATAATAAGAGTAATGTGTATAGTAATTGTAGTTCTATCGACCATATCTGCATAATATGGTTAATAATATGAGTTAGAATGATAATAATAAGAGTAATAAGTATAGTAATTGTCGTTCTATCGATCATATCTGCATAATATGGTTAATAATATGAGTTAGATTGATAATAGTGAGTGTAATAAGTATACTGAATGTCGTTCTATCGATCATATCAGCATAATATGGGTAATAATATGAGCTAGATTGATAATAGTGAGTGTAACAAGTATAGTAATTGTCGTTCTATCGATCATATTAGCATAATATGGTTAATAATATGAGTTAGATTGATAATAATAAGAGTAATAAGTATAGTATTTGTCGTTCTATCGATCATATAAGCATAATATGGCAAATAATATGAGTTAGATCGATAATGATAAGAGTAATAAGTACAGTAATTGTCGTTCTGTCGATCATATAAGCATAATATGGCTAATTATATGAGCTAGATTGATAATAATAACAGTAATTAGTATAGTAATTGTCGTTCTATCGATAATATAAGCATAATATGGCTAATAATATGAGTTAGGTTGATAATAATAAGAGTAATAAGTATAGTGATTGTCGTTCTATCGATCAAATTTGCATAATATGGTTAATAATATGAGTTAGATTGATAACAATGAGTGTAATAAGTATAGTAATTGTCTTTCTATCGATAATATAAGCATAATATGGCTAATAATATGAGTTAGATTGATAATACTAAGAGTAGTGCGTATAGTAATTGTCGTTCTATCGATCATATAAGCATAATATGGCTAATAATATGAGTTAGATTGATAATAATAAGAGTAATGTGTATAGTAATTGTAGTTCTATCGACCATATCTGCATAATATGGTTAATAATATGAGTTAGAATGATAATAATAAGAGTAATAAGTATAGTAATTGTCGTTCTATCGATCATATCTGCATAATATGGTTAATAATATGAGTTAGATTGATAATAGTGAGTGTAATAAGTATACTGAATGTCGTTCTATCGATCATATCAGCATAATATGGGTAATAATATGAGCTAGATTGATAATAGTGAGTGTAACAAGTATAGTAATTGTCGTTCTATCGATCATATTAGCATAATATGGTTAATAATATGAGTTAGATTGATAATAATAAGAGTAATAAGTATAGTATTTGTCGTTCTATCGATCATATAAGCATAATATGGCAAATAATATGAGTTAGATCGATAATGATAAGAGTAATAAGTACAGTAATTGTCGTTCTGTCGATCATATAAGCATAATATGGCTAATTATATGAGCTAGATTGATAATAATAACAGTAATTAGTATAGTAATTGTCGTTCTATCGATAATATAAGCATAATATGGCTAATAATATGAGTTAGGTTGATAATAATAAGAGTAATAAGTATAGTGATTGTCGTTCTATCGATCAAATTTGCATAATATGGCTAATAATATGAGTTAGATTGATAATAATAAGAATAATAAGTATAGTAATTGTCGTTCTATCGATCATATAAGCATAATATGGCTAATAATATGAGTTAGATTGATAATAATAAGAGTATTGAGTATAGTTATTGTCGTTCTATCGATCATATCTGCATAATATGGTTAATAATATGAGTTAGATTGATAATAGTGAGTGAAATAACTATAGTAATTGTCGTTCTGTCGATCATATAAGCATAATATGGCTAATAATATGAGTTAGATTTATAATAATAACAGTAATAAGTATAGTAATTGTCGTTCTATCGATAATATGAGCATAATATGGCTAATAATATGAGTTAGATTGATAATACTAAGAGTAGTGAGTATAGTAATTGTCGTTCTATCGATCATTTAAGCATAATATGGCTAATAATATGAGTTAGATTGATAATACTAAGAGTAGTGCGTATAGTAATTGTCGTTCTATCGATCATATAAGCATAATATGGCTAATAATATGAGTTAGATTGATAATAATAAGAGTAATGAGTATAGTAATTGTAGTTCTATCGACCATATCTGCATAATATGGTTAATAATATGAGTTAGAATGATAATAATAAGAGTAATAAGTATAGTAATTGTCGTTCTATCGATCATATCTGCATAATATGGTTAATAATATGAGTTAGATTGATAATAGTGAGTGAAATAAGTATAGTAATTGTCGTTCTGTCGATCATATAAGCATAATATGGCCAATAATATGAGTTAGATTTATAATAATAACAGTAATAAGTATAGTAATTGTCGTTCTGTCGATCATATAAGCATAATATGGCTAGTAATATGAGTTAGATTTATAATAATAACAGTAATAAGTATAGGATTTGTCGTTCTATCGATCATATAAGCATAATATGGCTAATAATATGAGTTAGATTGATAATAATAAGAGTAATGAGTATAGTAATTGTAGTTCTATCGACCATATCTGCATAATATGGTTAATAATATGAGCTAGAATGATAATAATAAGAGTAATAAGTATAGTAATTGTCGTTCTATCGATCATATTAGCATAATATGGTTAATAATATGAGTTAGATTGATAATAATAAGAGTAATAAGTATAGTATTTGTCGTTCTATCGATCAAATTTGCATAATATGGTTAATAATATGAGTTAGATTGATAACAGTGAGTGTAATAATTATAGTAATTGTCGTGTAATTGTCGTTCTGTCGATCATACAAGCATATATAGGCTAACAATATGAGTTAGGTTGATAATAATTAAGAGTAATAAGTATAGTAATTGTCGTTCTATCGATCATATAAGCATAATATGCTAATAATATCAGTTAGATTGATGATAATAAGAGTAATAAGTACAGTAATTGTCGTTCTATCGATCATATAAGCATAATAGGCTAATAATATCAGTTAGATTAATAATAATAAGAGTAATAAGTATAGTATTTGTCGTTCTATCGATCATATAAGCATAATATGGCAAATGATATGAGTTAGATTCATAATAATAGAGTAATAAGTACAGTAATTGTCGTTCTATCGATCATATAAGCATAATATGGCTAATAATATGAGTTAGGTGATAATAATAAGAGAAATAAGTATAGTGATTGTCGTTCAATCGATCAATTTGCATAATATGGCTAATAATATGAGTTAGATTGATAATAATAAGTATAATAAGTATAGCAATGTCGTTCTATCGATCATATAAGCATAATATGGCTAATAATATGAGTTAGATTCATAATAATAAGAGTAATAAGTATAGTAATTGTCGTTCTAACGATCTTTTAAGCATAATATGGCTAATAATATGAGTTAGGTTGATAATAATAGAGTAATAAGTATAGTAATTGTCGGTCTATCGATCATTTAAGCATAATATGGCTAATAATATGAGTTAGATTGATAATAATAACCAGTAATAAGTATAGTAATGTCGTTCTATCGATAATATAAGCATAATATGGTTAATAATATGAGTTAGATTGATAATAATAAGAGTAATAAGTATAGTAATTGTCGGTCTATCGATCATTTAAGCTAATATGGCTAATATAAGAGTTAGATTGATAATAATAAGAGTAAAAGTATAGTAATTGTCGGTCTATCGATCATTTAAGCATAATATGGCTAATAATATGAGTTAGATTGATAATAATAACAGTAATAAGTATAGTAATTGTCGTTCTATCGATAATATAAGCATAATATGGCTATCAATATGAGTTAGATTGATAATAATAACAGTAATAAGTATAGTAATTGTCGTTCTATCGATAATATAAGCATAATATGGCTATCAATATGAGTTAGATTGATAATAATAAGAGAGTAATAAGTATAGTAATTGTCGGTCTAATCGATCATTTAAGCATAATATGGCTAATAATATGAGTTAGATTGATAATAATAACAGTAATAAGTATAGTAATTGTCGTTCTATCGATAATATAAGCATAATATGGCTAATAATATGAGTTAGATTGATAGTAATAAGAGTAATAAGTATAGTAATTGTCGTTCTATCGATCATTTAAGCATAATATGGCTAATAATATGAGTTAGGTTGATAATAATAAGAGAAATAAGTATAGTGATTGTCGTTCTATCGATCAAATTTGCATAATATGGCTAATAATATGAGTTAGATTGATAATAATAAGAATAATAAGTATAGTAATTGTCGTTCTATCGATCAATATAAGCATAATATGGCTAATAATATGAGTTAGATCATAATAATAAGAGTAATAAGTATAGTAATTGTCGTTCTATCGATCTTTTAAGCATAATATGGCTAATAATATGAGTTAGGTTGATAATAATAAGAGTAATAAGTATAGTGATTGTCGTCCTATCGATCAAATTTGCATAATATGGTTAATAATATGAGTTAGATTGATAACAGTGAGTGTAATAATTATAGTAATTGTCGTTCTGTCGATCATATAAGCATAATATGGCTAACAATATGAGTTAGGTTGATAATAATAAGAGTAATAAGTTAGTAATTGTCGATCTATCGATCATATAAGCATAATATGGCTAATAATATCAGTTAGATTGATGATAATAAGAGTAATAAGTACAGTAATTGTCGTTCTATCGATCATATAAGCATAATATGGCTAATAATATCAGTTAGATTAATAATAATAAGAGTAATAAGTATAGTATTTGTCGTTCTATCGATCATATAAGCATAATATGGCAAATGATATGAGTTAGATCGATAATGATAAGAGTAATAAGTACAGTAATTGTCGTTCTGTCGATCATATAAGCATAATATGGCTAATTATATGAGCTAGATTGATAATAATACAGTAATAAGTATAGTAATTGTCGTTCTATCGATCATTTAAGCCTAATATGGCTAATAATATGAGTTAGATTGATAATAATAAGAGTAATAGTATAGTAATTGTCGGTCTATCGATCATTTAAGCATAATATGGCTAATAATATGAGTTAGATTGATAATAATAACAGTAATAAGTATAGTAATTGTCGTTCTATCGATAATATAAGCATAATATGGCTAACAATATGAGTTAGATTGATAATAATAAGAGTAATAAGTATAGTAATTGTCGGTCTATCGATCATTTAAGCATAATATGGCTAATAATATGAGTTAGATGATAATAATAACAGTAATAAGTATAGTAATTGTCGTTCTATCGATAATATAAGCATAATATGGCTAATAATATGAGTTAGATTGTTAATAATAGAGTAATAAGTATAGTAATTGTCGTTCTATCGATCATTTAAGCATAATATGGCTAATAATATGAGTTAGATTGATAATAATAACAGTAATAAGTATAGTAATTGTCGTTCTATCGATCATATAAGCATAATATGGCTAATAATATGAGTTATATTGATAATAGTGAGTGTAATATGTATAGTATGAGCTAGATTGATAATAATAACAGTAATAAGTATAGTAATTGTCGTTCTATCGATCATTTAAGCCTAATATGGCTAATAATATGAGTTAGATTGATAATAATAAGAGTAATAAGTATAGTAATTGTCGGTCTATCGATCATTTAAGCATAATATGGCTAATAATATGAGTTAGATTGATAATAATAACAGTAATAAGTATAGTAATTGTCGTTCTATCGATAATATAAGCATAATATGGCTAATAATATGAGTTAGATTGATAATAATAAGAGTAATAAGTATAGTAATTGTCGGTCTATCGATCATTTAAGCATAATATGGCTAATAATATGAGTTAGATTGATAATAATAACAGTAATAAGTATAGTAATTGTCGTTCTATCGATAATATAAGCATAATATGGCTAATAATATGAGTTAGATTGATAATAATAAGAGTAATAAGTATAGTAATTGTCGTTCTATCGATCATTTAAGCATAATATGGCTAATAATATGAGTTAGATTGATAATAATAACAGTAATAAGTATAGTAATTGTCGTTCTATCGATCATATAAGCATAATATGGCTAATAATATGAGTTATATTGATAATAGTGAGTGTAATATGTATAGTAATTGTCGTTCTATCGATCATATAAGCATAATATGGTTAATAATATGAGATCGATTGATAATAGTGAGTGTAATAAGTATAGTAATTGTCGTTCTATCGATCATATTAGCATAATATGGTTAATAATATGAGTTAGATTGATAATAATAAGAGTAATAAGTATAGTATTTGTCGTTCTATCGATCAAATTTGCATAATATGGTTAATAATATGAGTTAGATTGATAACAGTGAGTGTAATAATTATAGTAATTGTCGTTCTGTCGATCATATAAGCATAATATGGCTAACAATATGAGTTAGGTTGATAATAATAAGAGTAATAAGTATAGTAATTGTCGTTCTATCGATCATATAAGCATATATGGCTAATAATATCAGTTAGATTGATGATAATAAGAGTAATAAGTACAGTAATTGTCGTTCTATCGATCATATAAGCATAATATGGCTAATAATATCAGTTAGATTAATAATAATAAGAGTAATAAGTATAGTATTTGTCGTTCTATCGATCATATAAGCATAATATGGCAAATGATATGAGTTAGATTCATAATAATAAGAGTAATAAGTACAGTAATTGTCGTTCTATCGATCATATAAGCATAATATGGCTAATAATATGAGTTAGATTCATAATAATAAGAGTAATAAGTATAGTAATTGTCGTTCTATCGATCTTTTAAGCATAATATGGCTAATAATATGAGTTAGGTTGATAATAATAAGAGTAATAAGTATAGTGATTGTCGTCCTATCGATCAAATTTGCATAATATGGTTAATAATATGAGTTAGATTGATAACAGTGAGTGTAATAATTATAGTAATTGTCGTTCTGTCGATCATATAAGCATAATATGGCTAACAATATGAGTTAGGTTGATAATAATAAGAGTAATAAGTATAGTAATTGTCGTTCTATCGATCATATAAGCATAATATGGCTAATAATATCAGTTAGATTGATGATAATAAGAGTAATAAGTATAGTATTTGTCGTTCTATCGATCATATAAGCATAATATGGCAAATGATATGAGTTAGATCGATAATGATAAGAGTAATAAGTACAGTAATTGTCGTTCTGTCGATCATATAAGCATAATATGGCTAATTATATGAGCTAGATTGATAATAATAACAGTAATAAGTATAGTAATTGTCGTTCTATCGATCATTTAAGCCTAATATGGCTAATAATATGAGTTAGATTGATAATAATAAGAGTAATAAGTATAGTAATTGTCGGTCTATCGATCATTTAAGCATAATATGGCTAATAATATGAGTTAGATTGATAATAATAACAGTAATAAGTATAGTAATTGTCGTTCTATCGATAATATAAGCATAATATGGCTAATAATATGAGTTAGATTGATAATAATAAGAGTAATAAGTATAGTAATTGTCGGTCTATCGATCATTTAAGCATAATATGGCTAATAATATGAGTTAGATTGATAATAATAACAGTAATAAGTATAGTAATTGTCGTTCTATCGATAATATAAGCATAATATGGCTAATAATATGAGTTAGATTGATAATACTAAGAGTAGTGATTATAGTAATTGTCGTTCTATCGATCATTAAAGCATAATATGGCTAATAATATGAGTTAGATTGATAATAATAACAGTAATAAGTTTAGTAATTGTCGTTCTATCGATAATATAACCACAATATGGCTAATAATATATGTTAGGTTGATAATAATAAGAGTAATGAGTATAGTAATTGTAGTTCTATCGCCCATATCTGCATAATATGGTTAATAATATGAGTTAGAATGATAATAATAAGAGTAATAAGTATAGTAATTGTCGTTCTATCGATCATATCTGCATAATATGGTTAATAATATGAGTTAGATTGATAATAGTGAGTGCAATAAGTATAGTAATTGTCGTTCTGTCGATCGTATAAGCATAATATGGCTAATAATATGAGTTAGATTTATAATAATAACAGTAATAAGTATAGTAATTGTCGTTCTATCGATAATATAAGCATAATATGGCTAATAATATGAGTTAGATTGATAATACTAAGAGTAGTGAGTATAGTAATTGTCGTTCTATCGCTCATATAAGCATAATATGGCTAATAATATGAGTTAGGTTGATAATAATAAGAGTAATAAGTATAGTGATTGTCGTTCTATCGATCAAATTTGCATAATATGGTTAATAATATGAGTTAGATTGATAACAGTGAGTGTAATAAATATAGTAATTGTCGTTCTGTCGATCATATAAGCATAATATGGCTAACAATATGAGTTAGGTTGATAATAATAAGAGTAATAAGTATAGTAATTGTCGTTCTATCGATCATATAAGCATAATATGGCTAATAATATCAGTTAGATTGATGATAATAAGAGTAATAAGTACAGTAATTGTCGTTCTATCGATCATATAAGCATAATATGGCTAATAATATCAGTTAGATTAATAATAATAAGAGTAATAAGTATAGTATTTGTCGTTCTATCGATCATATAAGCATAATATGGCAAATGATATGAGTTAGATTCATAATAATAAGAGTAATAAGTACTGTAATTGTCGTTCTATCGATCATATAAGCATAATATGGCTAATAATATGAGTTAGATTCACAATAATAAGAGTAATAAGTATAGTAATTGTCGTTCTATCGATCTTTTAAGCATAATATGGCTAATAATATGAGTTAGGTTGATAATAATAAGAGTAATAAGTATAGTGATTGTCGTCCTATCGATCAAATTTGCATAATATGGTTAATAATATGAGTTAGATTGATAACAGTGAGTGTAATAATTATAGTAATTGTCGTTCTGTCGATCATATAAGCATAATATGGCTAACAATATGAGTTAGGTTGATAATAATAAGAGTAATAAGTATAGTAATTGTCGTTCTATCGATCATATAAGCATAATATGGCTAATAATATCAGTTAGATTGATGATAATAAGAGTAATAAGTACAGTAATTGTCGTTCTATCGATCATATAAGCATAATATGGCTAATAATATAAGTTAGATTAATAATAATAAGAGTAATAAGTATAGTATTTGTCGTTCTATCGATCATATAAGCATAATATGGCAAATGATATGAGTTAGATCGATAATGATAAGAGTAATAAGTACAGTAATTGTCGTTCTGTCGATCATATAAGCATAATATGGCTAATTATATGAGCTAGATTGATAATAATAACAGTAATAAGTATAGTAATTGTCGTTCTATCGATCATTTAAGCTAATATGGCTAATAATATGAGTTAGATTGATAATAATAAGAGTAATAAGTATAGTAATTGCCGGTCTATCGATCATTTAAGCATAATATGGCTAATAATATGAGTTAGATTGATAATAATAACAGTAATAAGTATAGTAATTGTCGTTCTATCGATAATATAAGCATAATATGGCTAATAATATGAGTTAGATTGATAATAATAAGAGTAATAAGTATAGTAATTGTCGGTCTATCGATCATTTAAGCATAATATGGCTAATAATATGAGTTAGATTGATAATAATAACAGTAATAAGTATAGTAATTGTCGTTCTATCGATAATATAAGCATAATATGGCTAATAATATGAGTTAGATTGATAATACTAAGAGTAGTGATTATAGTAATTGTCGTTCTATCGATCATTAAAGCATAATATGGCTAATAATATGAGTTAGATTGATAATAATAACAGTAATAAGTTTAGTAATTGTCGTTGTATCGATAATATAACCACAATATGGCTAATAATATGTGTTAGGTTGATAATACTAAGAGTAGTGAGTATAGTAATTCTCGTTCTATCGATCATATAAGCATAATATGGCTAATAATATGAGTTAGATTGATAATACTAAGAGTAGTGAGTATAGTAATTGTCGTTCTATCGATCATATAAGCATAATATGGCTAATAATATGAGTTAGATTGATAATAATAAGAGTAATGAGTATAGTAATTGTAGTTATATCGCCCATATCTGCATAATATGGTTAATAATATGAGTTAGGTTGATAATAATAAGAGTAATAAGTATAGTGATTGCCGTTCTATCGATCAAATTTGCATAATATGGTTAATAATATGAGTTAGATTGATAACAGTGAGTGTAATAAGTATAGTAATTGTCGTTCTATCGATCATATAAGCATAATATCGCTAATAATATCAGTTAGATTGATGATAATAAGAGTAATAAGTACAGTAATTGTCGTTCTATCGATCATATAAGCATAATATGGCTAATAATATCAGTTAGATTAATAATAATACGAGTAATAAGTATAGTATTTGTCGTTCTATCGATCATATAAGCATAATATGGCAAATGATATGAGTTAGATTCATAATAATAAGAGTAAAAAGTATAGTAATTGTCGCTCTATCGATCATTTAAGCATAATATGGCTAATAATATGAGTTAGGTTGATAATAATAAGAGTAATAATTATAGTGATTGTCGTTCTATCGATCAAATTTGCATAATATGGTTAATAATATCAGTTAGATTGATAACAATGAGTGCAATAAGTATAGTAATTGTCGTTGTATCGATAATATAAGCATAATATGGCTAATAATATGAGTTAGATTGATAATACTAAGAGTAGTGAGTACAGTAATTGTCGTTCTATCGATCATATAAGCATAATATGGCTAATAATATGAGTTAGATTGATAATAATAAGAGTAATAAGTATAGTAATTGTCGGTCTATCGATCATTTAAGCATAATATGGCTAATAATATGAGTTAGATTGATAATAATAACAGTAATAAGTATAGTAATTGTCGTTCTATCGATAATATAAGCATAATATGGCTAATAATATGAGTTAGATTGATAATAATAAGAGTAATAAGTATAGTAATTGTCGTTCTATCGATCATTTAAGCATAATATGGCTAATAATATGAGTTAGATTGATAATAATAACAGTAATAAGTATAGTAATTGTCGTTCTATCGATCATATAAGCATAATATGGCTAATAATATGAGTTATATTGATAATAGTGAGTGTAATATGTATAGTAATTGTCGTTCTATCGATCATATAAGCATAATATGGTTAATAATATGAGATCGATTGATAATAATGAGTGTAATAAGTATAGTAATTGTCGTTCTATCGATCATATTAGCATAATATGGTTAATAATATGAGTTAGATTGATAATAATAAGAGTAATAAGTATAGTATTTGTCGTTCTATCGATCAAATTTGCATAATATGGTTAATAATATGAGTTAGATTGATAACAGTGAGTGTAATAATTATAGTAATTGTCGTTCTGTCGATCATATAAGCATAATATGGCTAACAATAAGAGTTAGGTTGATAATAATAAGAGTAATAAGTATAGTAATTGTCGTTCTATCGATCATATAAGCATAATATGGCTAATAATATCAGTTAGATTGATGATAATAAGAGTAATAAGTACAGTAATTGTCGTTCTATCGATCATATAAGCATAATATGGCTAATAATATCAGTTAGATTAATAATAATAAGAGTAATAAGTATAGTATTTGTCGTTCTATCGATCATATAAGCATAATATGGCAAATGATATGAGTTAGATTCATAATAATAAGAGTAATAAGTACAGTAATTGTCGTTCTATCGATCATATAAGCATAATATGGCTAATAATATGAGTTAGATTCATAATAATAAGAGTAATAAGTATAGTAATTGTCGTTCTATCGATCTTTTAAGCATAATATGGTTAATAATATGAGTTAGGTTGATAATAATAAGAGTAATAAGTATAGTGATTGTCGTCCTATCGATCAAATTTGCATAATATGGTTAATAATATGAGTTAGATTGATAACAGTGAGTGTAATAATTATAGTAATTGTCGTTCTGTCGATCATATAAGCATAATATGGCTAACAATATGAGTTAGGTTGATAATAATAAGAGTAATAAGTATAGTAATTGTCGTTCTATCGATCATATAAGCATAATATGGCTAATAATATCAGTTAGATTGATGATAATAAGAGTAATAAGTACAGTAATTGTCGTTCTATCGATCATATAAGCATAATATGGCTAATAATATAAGTTAGATTAATAATAATAAGAGTAATAAGTATAGTATTTGTCGTTCTATCGATCATATAAGCATAATATGGCAAATGATATGAGTTAGATCGATAATGATAAGAGTAATAAGT
>NW_027473456.1:0-102238 GCF_050947335.1 Megachile rotundata | reverse complement strand
TATGGCTAATAATATGAGTTAGATTGATAATAATAAGAGTAATAAGTATAGTAATTGTCGTTCTATCGATCATAATTGCATAATATGGTTAATAATATGAGTTAGATTAATAATAATAAGAGCAATGAGTATAGTAATTGTCGTACTATCGATCATATAAGCATAATATGGCTAATAATATGAGTTAGATTGATAATAATAAGAGTAATGAGTATAGTAATTGTAGCTCTATCGATCATATCTGCCTAATATGGTTAATAATATGAGTTAGAATGATAATAATAAGAGTAATAAGTATAGTAATTGTCGTTCTATCGATCATATCTGCATAATATGGTTAATAATATGAGTTAGATTGATAATAGTGAGTGTAATAAGTATAGTGAATGTCGTTCTATCGATCATATCAGCATAATACGGGTAATAATATGAGTTGGATTGATACTAATAAGAGTAATGAGTATAGTAATTGTAGGTCTATCGATCATAAAAGCATAATATGGCTAATAATATGAGTCAGATTCATAATAATAACAGTAATAAGTATAGTAATTGTCGTTCTATCGCTCATATAAGCACAATATGGCTAATAATATGAGTTAGATTGATAATAATAAGAGTAATAAGTATAGTATTTGTCGTTCTATCGATCATATAAGCATAATATGGCTAATAATGTGAGTTAGATTGATAATAGTGAGTGCAATAAATATAGTAATTGTCGTTCTATCGCTCATATAAGCACAATATGGCTAATAATATGAGTTAGATTGATAATAATAAGAGTAATAAGTATAGTAATTGTCGTTCTATCGATCATATAAGCATAATATGGCTAATTATATGAGTTAGATTGATAATAATAACAGTAATAAGTATAGTAATTGTCGTTCTATCGATAATATAAGCATAATATGGCTAATAATATGAGTTAGATTGATAATAATAAGAGTAATAAGTATAGTAATTCTCGTTCTATCGATCATATAAGGATAATATGGCTAATAATATGAGGTAGATTGATAATAATAAGAGTAGTGAGTATAGTAATTGTAGTTCTATCGATCATTTAAGCATAATATGGCTAATAATATGAGTTAGATTCATAATAATAAGAGTAATAAGTATAGTAATTGTCGTTCTATCGATCATATAAGCATAATATGGCTAATAATATGAGTTAGATTGATAACAATAAGAGTAATAAGTATAGTAATTGTCGTTCTCTCGATCATATAAGCATAATATGGCTAATAATATGAGTTAGAGTGATAATACTAAGAGCAGTGAGTACAGTAATTCTCATTCCATCGATCACATAAGCATAATATGGCTAATAATATGAGTTAGATTGATAATAATAGCAGTAATAAGTACAGTAATTGTCGTTCTATCGATAATATAAGCATAATATGGCTAATAATATGAGTTAGATTGATAATACTAAGAGTAGTGAGTACAGTAATTCTCGTTCTATCGATCATATAAGCATAATATGGCTAATAATATGAGTTAGATTGATAATAATAAGAGTAATGAGTATAGTAATTGTAGTTCTATCGATCATTGAAGCATAATATGGCTAATAATATGAGTTAGATTTAGAATAATAAGCGTAATAAGTATAGTAATTGTCGTTCTATCGATCATATAAGCACAATATGGCTAATAATATGAGTTAGATTGATAATAATAAGAGTAATAATAATAGTAATTGTCGTTATATCGATCATATAACCATAATATGGCTAATAGCATGAGTTAGATTGATAATAATAAGAGTAATGAGTATAGTAATTGTCGTTCTATCGATCATATCTGCATAATATGGTAAATAATATGAGTTAGATTGATAATAGTGAGTGTAATAAATATAGTAATTGTCGTTCTATCGCTCATATAAGCACAATATGGCTAATAATATGAGTTAGATTGATAATAATAAGAGTAATAAGTATAGTAATTGTCGTTCTATCGCTCATATAAGCACAATATGGCTAATAATATGAGTTAGATTGATAATAATAAGAGTAATAAGTATAGTAATTGTCGTTCTATCGATCATATAAGCATAATATGGCTAATAATATGAGTTAGATTGAAAATAATAAGTGTAATAAGTATAGTAATTGTCGTACTATCGATCATATAAGCATAATATGGCTAATAATATGAGTTAGAGTGATAATACTAAGAGTAGTGAGTATAGTAATTCTCATTCTATCGATCATATAAGCATAATATGGCTAATAATATGAGTTAGATTGATAATAATAAGAGTAATGAGTATAGTAATTGTAGTACTATCGATCATATAAGCATAATATGGCTAATAATGTGAGTTAGTATGGTAATAGTGAGTGCAATAAATATAGTAATTGTCGTTCTATCGCTCATATAAGCACAATATGGCTAATAATATGAGTTAGATTGATAATAATAAGAGTAATAAGTGTAGTAATTGTCGTTCTATCGATCATATCTGCATAATATTGTTAATAATATGAGTTAGATTGATAATAGTGAGTGTAATAAGTATAGTGAATGTCGTTCTATCGACCATATCAGCATAATATGGGTAATAATATGAGTTGGATAGATAATAATAAGAGTAATGAGTATAGTAATTGTAGTTCTATCAATCATATAAGCATAATATGGCTAATAATATGAGTAAGATTCATAATAATAAGAGTAATAAGTATAGTAATTGTCGTTCTATCGATCATTTAAGCATAATATGGCGAATAGTATGAGTTGGGTTGATAAAAATAAGAATACTAAGTATAGTAATTGTCGTTCTATCGATCATATAAGCATAATAAGGCTAATAATATGAGTTAGGTTGATAATAATAAGAGTAATAAGTATAGTAAATGTCGTGCTATCGATCATATCTGCATAATATGGTTAATAATATGAGTTAGATTGATAATAGTGAGTGTAATAAGTATAGTAATTGTAGTTCTATCGATCATATCCGCATAATATGGTTAATAATATGAGTTAGATTGATAATAATAAGAGTAATAAGTATAGTAATTGTCGTTCTATCGATCATATAAGCATAATATGGCTAATAATATGAGTTAGATTGAAAATAATAAGTGTAATAAGTATAGTAATTGTCGTACTATCGATCATAGAAGCATAATATGGCTAATAATATGAGTTAGAGTGATAATACTAAGAGTAGTGAGTATAGTAATTCTCATTCTATCGATCATATAAGCATAATATGGCTAATAATATGAGTTAGATTGATAATAATAAGAGTAATGAGTATAGTAATTGTAGTACTATCGATCATATAAGCATAATATGGCTAATAATGTGAGTTAGTATGGTAATAGTGAGTGCAATAAATATAGTAATTGTCGTTCTATCGCTCATATAAGCACAATATGGCTAATAATATGAGTTAGATTGATAATAATAAGAGTAATAAGTATAGTAATTGTCGTTCTATCGATCATATCTGCATAATATTGTTAATAATATGAGTTAGATTGATAATAGTGAGTGTAATAAGTATAGTGAATGTCGTTCTATCGACCATATCAGCATAATATGGGTAATAATATGAGTTGGATAGATAATAATAAGAGTAATGAGTATAGTAATTGTAGTTCTATCAATCATATAAGCATAATATGGCTAATAATATGAGTAAGATTCATAATAATAAGAGTAATAAGTATAGTAATTGTCGTTCTATCGATCATTTAAGCATAATATGGCGAATAATATGAGTTGGGTTGATAAAAATAAGAATAATATGTATAGTAATTGTCGTTCTATCGATCATATAAGCAATATATGGCGAATAATATGAGTAAGATTCATAATAATAAGAGTAATAAGTATAGTAATTGTCGTTCTATCGATCATTTAAGCATAATATGGCGAATAGTATGAGTTGGGTTGATAAAAATAAGAATACTAAGTATAGTAATTGTCGTTCTATCGATCATATAAGCATAATAAGGCTAATAATATGAGTTAGGTTGATAATAATAAGAGTAATAAGTATAGTAAATGTCGTGCTATCGATCATATCTGCATAATATGGTTAATAATATGAGTTAGATTGATAATAGTGAGTGTAATAAGTATAGTAATTGTAGTTCTATCGATCATATCCGCATAATATGGTTAATAATATGAGTTAGATTGATAATAATAAGAGTAATAAGTATAGTATTTGTCGTTCTATCGATCATATCTGCATAATATGGTTAATAATATGAGTTAGATTGATAATAATAAGAGTAATAAGTATAGTATTTGTCGTTCTATCGATCATATAAACATAATATGGCTAATAATATGAGTAAGATTCATAATAATAAGAGTAATAAGTATAGTAATTGTCGTTCTATCGATCATTTAAGCATAATATGGCGAATAATATGAGTTAGATTGATAATACTAAGGGTAGTGACTATAGTAATTCTCGTTCTCTCGATCATATAAGCATAATATGGCTAATAATATGAGTTGGGTTGATAAAAATAAGAATAATAAGTATAGTAATTGTCGTTCTATCGATCATATAAGCATAATATGGCTAATAAAATGAGTTAGATTGATAATACTAAGGGTAGTGACTATAGTAATTCTCGTTCTCTCGATCATATAAGCATAATATGGCTAATAATATGAGTTGGATTGATAATAATAAGAGTAATGAGTATAGTAATTGTCGTTCTATCGATCATATCTGCATAATATGGTTAATAATATGAGTTAGATTGATAATAGTGAGTGTAATAAATATAGTAATTGTCGTTCTATCGCTCATATAAGCACAATATGGCTAATAATATGAGTTAGATTGATAATAATAAGAGTAATAAGTATAGTAATTGTCGTTCTATCGATCATATAAGCATATATGGCTAATAATATGAGTTAGATTGATAATAATAAGTCTAATAGGTATAGTAATTGTCGTTCTATCGATCATAATTGCATAATATGGTTAATAATATGAGTTAGATTAATAATAATAAGAGCAATGAGTATAGTAATTGTCGTACTATCGATCATATAAGCATAATATGGCTAATAATATGAGTTAGATTGATAATAATAAGAGTAATGAGTATAGTAATTGTAGCTCTATCGATCATATCTGCTTAATATGGTTAATAATATGAGTTAGAATGATAATAATAAGAGTAATAAGTATAGTAATTGTCGTTCTATCGATCATATCTGAATAATATGGTTAATAATATGAGTTAGATTGATAATAGTGAGTGTAATAAATATAGTAATTGTCGTTCTATCGCTCATATAAGCACAATATGGCTAATAATATGAGTTAGATTGATAATAATAAGAGTAATAAGTATAGTAATTGTCGTTCTATCGATCATATAAGCATAATATGGCTAATAATATGAGTTAGATTGATAATAATAAGTGTAATAGGTATAGTAATTGTCGTTCTATCGATCATAATTGCATAATATGGTTAATAATATGAGTTAGATTAATAATAATAAGAGCAATGAGTATAGTAATTGTCGTACTATCGATCATATAAGCATAATATGGCTAATAATATGAGTTAGATTGATAATAATAAGAGTAATGAGTATAGTAATTGTAGCTCTATCGATCATATCTGCTTAATATGGTTAATAATATGAGTTAGAATGATAATAATAAGAGTAATAAGTATAGTAATTGTCGTTCTATCGATCATATCTGAATAATATGGTTAATAATATGAGTTAGATTGATAATAGTGAGTGTAATAAGTATAGTGAATGTCGTTCTATCGATCATATCAGCATAATACGGGTAATAATATGAGTTGGATTGATAATAATAAGAGTAATGAGTATAGTAATTGTAGGTCTATCGATCATGTAAGCATAATATGGCTAATAATATGAGTCAGATTCATAATAATAACAGTAATAAGTATAGTAATTGTCGTTCTATCGATCATTTAAGCATAATATGGCGAATAATATGAGTTGGGTTGATAAAACTAAGAATAATAAGTATAGTACCTGTCGTTCTATCGATCATATAAGCATAATATGGTTAATAATATGAGTTAGAATGATAATAATAAGAGTAACAAGTATAGTAATTGTCGTTCTATCGATCATATCTGCATAATATGGTTAATAATATGAGTTAGATTGATAATAGTGAGTGTAATAAGTATAGTGAATGTCGTTCTATCGATCATATCAGCATAATATGGGTAATAATATCAGTTGGATTGATAATAATAAGAGTAATGAGTATAGTAATTGTAGTTCTATCGATCATATAGGCATAATATGGCTAATAATATGAGTAAGATTCATAATAATAAGAGTAATAAGTATAGTAATTGTCGTTCTATCGATCATTTAAGCATAATATGGCGAATAATATGAGTTGGGTTGATAAAAATAAGAATAATAAGTATAGTAATTGTCGTTCTATCTATCATATAAGCATAATATGGGTTAGGTTCATAATAATAAGAGTAATAAGTATAGTAAATGTCGTGCTATCGATCATATCTGCATAAAATGGTTAATAATATGAGTTAGATTGATAATAGTGAGTGTAATAAGTATAGTAATTGTCGTTCTGTCGATCATATTAGCATAATATGGTTAATAATATGAGTTAGATTGATAATAATAAGAGTAATAAGTATAGTATTTGTCGTTCTATCGATCATATAAGCATAATATGGCTAATAATACGAGTTAGATTGATAACACTAAGAGTAGTGAGTATAGTAATTCTCGTTCTATCGATCATATAAGCATAATATGGCTAATAATATGAGTTAGATAGATAATAATAAGAGTAATGAGTATAGTAATTGTAGTTCTATCGATCATATCTGCATAATATGGTTAATAATATGAGTTAGATTGATAATAATGAGTGTAATAAATATAGTAATTGTCGTTCTATCGCTCATATAAGCACAATATGGCTAATAATATGAGTTAGATTGATAATAATAAGAGTAATAAGTATAGTAATTGTCGTTCTATCGATCATATAAGCATAATATGGCTAATAATATGAGTTAGATTGATAATAATAAGAGTAATAAGTATAGTAATTGTCGTTCTATCGATCATATAAGCATAATATGGCTAATGATATGAGTTAGATTGATAATAATAAGAGTAATAAGTATAGTAATTGTCGTTCTATCGATCATATAAGCATAATATGGCTAATAATATGAGTTAGATTGAAAATAATAAGTGTAATAAGTATAGTAATTGTCGTACTATCGATCATATAAGCATAATATGGCTAATAATATGAGTTAGAGTGATAATACTAAGAGTAGTGAGTATAGTAATTCTCATTCTATCGATCATATAAGCATAATATGGCTAATAATATGAGTTAGATTGATAATAATAAGAGTAATGAGTATAGTAATTGTAGTACTATCGATCATATAAGCATAATATGGCTAATAATGTGAGTTAGTATGGTAATAGTGAGTGCAATAAATATAGTAATTGTCGTTCTATCGCTCATATAAGCACAATATGGCTAATAATATGAGTTAGATTGATAATAATAAGAGTAATAAGTGTAGTAATTGTCGTTCTATCGATCATATCTGCATAATATTGTTAATAATATGAGTTAGATTGATAATAGTGAGTGTAATAAGTATAGTGAATGTCGTTCTATCGACCATATCAGCATAATATGGGTAATAATATGAGTTGGATAGATAATAATAAGAGTAATGAGTATAGTAATTGTAGTTCTATCAATCATATAAGCATAATATGGCTAATAATATGAGTAAGATTCATAATAATAAGAGTAATAAGTATAGTAATTGTCGTTCTATCGATCATTTAAGCATAATATGGCGAATAGTATGAGTTGGGTTGATAAAAATAAGAATACTAAGTATAGTAATTGTCGTTCTATCGATCATATAAGCATAATAAGGCTAATAATATGAGTTAGGTTGATAATAATAAGAGTAATAAGTATAGTAAATGTCGTGCTATCGATCATATCTGCATAATATGGTTAATAATATGAGTTAGATTGATAATAGTGAGTGTAATAAGTATAGTAATTGTAGTTCTATCGATCATATCCGCATAATATGGTTAATAATATGAGTTAGATTGATAATAATAAGAGTAATAAGTATAGTATTTGTCGTTCTATCGATCATATCTGCATAATATGGTTAATAATATGAGTTAGATTGATAATAATAAGAGTAATAAGTATAGTATTTGTCGTTCTATCGATCATATAAACATAATATGGCTAATAATATGAGTAAGATTCATAATAATAAGAGTAATAAGTATAGTAATTGTCGTTCTATCGATCATTTAAGCATAATATGGCTAATAATATGAGTAAGATTCATAATAATAAGAGTAATAAGTACAGTAATTGTCGTTCTATCGATCATTTAAGCATAATATGGCGAATAATATGAGTTGGGTTGATAAAAATAAGAATAATAAGTATAGTAATTGTCGTTCTATCGATCATATAAGCATAATATGGCTAATAATATGAGTTAGATTGATAATACTAAGGGTAGTGACTATAGTAATTCTCGTTCTCTCGATCATATAAGCATAATATGGCTAATAATATGAGTTGGATTGATAATAATAAGAGTAATGAGTATAGTAATTGTCGTTCTATCGATCATATCTGCATAATATGGTTAATAATATGAGTTAGATTGATAATAGTGAGTGTAATAAATATAGTAATTGTCGTTCTATCGCTCATATAAGCACAATATGGCTAATAATATGAGTTAGATTGATAATAATAAGAGTAATAAGTATAGTAATTGTCGTTCTATCGATCATATAAGCATAATATGGCTAATAATATGAGTTAGATTGAAAATAATAAGTGTAATAAGTATAGTAATTGTCGTACTATCGATCATAGAAGCATAATATGGCTAATAATATGAGTTAGAGTGATAATACTAAGAGTAGTGAGTATAGTAATTCTCATTCTATCGATCATATAAGCATAATATGGCTAATAATATGAGTTAGATTGATAATAATAAGAGTAATGAGTATAGTAATTGTAGTACTATCGATCATATAAGCATAATATGGCTAATAATGTGAGTTAGTATGGTAATAGTGAGTGCAATAAATATAGTAATTGTCGTTCTATCGCTCATATAAGCACAATATGGCTAATAATATGAGTTAGATTGATAATAATAAGAGTAATAAGTATAGTAATTGTCGTTCTATCGATCATATCTGCATAATATTGTTAATAATATGAGTTAGATTGATAATAGTGAGTGTAATAAGTATAGTGAATGTCGTTCTATCGACCATATCAGCATAATATGGGTAATAATATGAGTTGGATAGATAATAATAAGAGTAATGAGTATAGTAATTGTAGTTCTATCAATCATATAAGCATAATATGGCTAATAATATGAGTAAGATTCATAATAATAAGAGTAATAAGTATAGTAATTGTCGTTCTATCGATCATTTAAGCATAATATGGCGAATAATATGAGTTGGGTTGATAAAAATAAGAATAATAAGTATAGTAATTGTCGTTCTATCGATCATATAAGCAATATGTGGCGAATAGTATGAGTTAGGTTGATAATAATAAGAGTAATAAGTATAGTAAATGTCGTGCTATCGATCATATCTGCATAATATGGTTAATAATATGAGTTAGATTGATAATAGTGAGTGTAATATGTATAGTAATTGTCGTTCTGTCGATCATATTAGCATAATATGGTTAATAATATGAGTTAGATTGATAATAATAAGAGTAATAAGTATAGTATTTGTCGTTCTATCGATCATATAAGCACAATATGGCTAATAATATGAGTTAGAGTGATAATACTAAGAGTAGTGAGTATAGTAATTCTCATTCTATCGATCATATCTGCATAATATGGTTAATAATATGAGTTAGATTGATAATAATAAGAGTAATGAGTATAGTAATTGTCGTTATATCGATCATATAACCATAATATGGCTAATAATATGAGTAAGATTCATAATAATAAGAGTAATAAGTATAGTAATTGTCGTTCTATCGATCATTTAAGCATAATATGGCGAATAGTATGAGTTGGGTTGATAAAAATAAGAATACTAAGTATAGTAATTGTCGTTCTATCGATCATATAAGCATAATAAGGCTAATAATATGAGTTAGGTTGATAATAATAAGAGTAATAAGTATAGTAAATGTCGTGCTATCGATCATATCTGCATAATATGGTTAATAATATGAGTTAGATTGATAATAGTGAGTGTAATAAGTATAGTAATTGTAGTTCTATCGATCATATCCGCATAATATGGTTAATAATATGAGTTAGATTGATAATAATAAGAGTAATAAGTATAGTATTTGTCGTTCTATCGATCATATCTGCATAATATGGTTAATAATATGAGTTAGATTGATAATAATAAGAGTAATAAGTATAGTATTTGTCGTTCTATCGATCATATAAACATAATATGGCTAATAATATGAGTAAGATTCATAATAATAAGAGTAATAAGTATAGTAATTGTCGTTCTATCGATCATTTAAGCATAATATGGCGAATAATATGAGTTAGATTGATAATACTAAGGGTAGTGACTATAGTAATTCTCGTTCTCTCGATCATATAAGCATAATATGGCTAATAATATGAGTTGGGTTGATAAAAATAAGAATAATAAGTATAGTAATTGTCGTTCTATCGATCATATAAGCATAATATGGCTAATAAAATGAGTTAGATTGATAATACTAAGGGTAGTGACTATAGTAATTCTCGTTCTCTCGATCATATAAGCATAATATGGCTAATAATATGAGTTGGATTGATAATAATAAGAGTAATGAGTATAGTAATTGTCGTTCTATCGATCATATCTGCATAATATGGTTAATAATATGAGTTAGAATGATAATAATAAGAGTAATAAGTATAGTAATTGTCGTTCTATCGATCATATCTGAATAATATGGTTAATAATATGAGTTAGATTGATAATAGTGAGTGTAATAAATATAGTAATTGTCGTTCTATCGCTCATATAAGCACAATATGGCTAATAATATGAGTTAGATTGATAATAATAAGAGTAATAAGTATAGTAATTGTCGTTCTATCGATCATATAAGCATAATATGGCTAATAATATGAGTTAGATTGATAATAATAAGTGTAATAAGTATAGTAATTGTCGTTCTATCGATCGTAATTGCATAATATGGTTAATAATATGAGTTAGATTAATAATAATAAGAGCAATGAGTATAGTAATTGTCGTACTATCGATCATATAAGCATAATATGGCTAATAATATGAGTTAGATTGATAATAATAAGAGTAATGAGTATAGTAATTGTAGCTCTATCGATCATATCTGCTTAATATGGTTAATAATATGAGTAAGAATGATAATAATAAGAGTAATAAGTATAGTAATTGTCGTTCTATCGATCATATCTGCATAATATGGTTAATAATATGAGTTAGATTGATAATAGTGAGTGTAATAAGTATAGTGAATGTCGTTCTATCGATCATATCAGCATAATACGGGTAATAATATGAGTTGGATTGATAATAATAAGAGTAATGAGTATAGTAATTGTAGGTCTATCGATCATGTAAGCATAATATGGCTAATAATATGAGTCAGATTCATAATAATAACAGTAATAAGTATAGTAATTGTCGTTCTATCGATCATTTAAGCATAATATGGCGAATAATATGAGTTGGGTTGATAAAACTAAGAATAATAAGTATAGTACCTGTCGTTCTATCGATCATATAAGCATAATATGGTTAATAATATGAGTTAGAATGATAATAATAAGAGTAACAAGTATAGTAATTGTCGTTCTATCGATCATATCTGCATAATATGGTTAATAATATGAGTTAGATTGATAATAGTGAGTGTAATAAGTATAGTGAATGTCGTTCTATCGATCATATCAGCATAATATGGGTAATAATATCAGTTGGATTGATAATAATAAGAGTAATGAGTATAGTAATTGTAGTTCTATCGATCATATAGGCATAATATGGCTAATAATATGAGTAAGATTCATAATAATAAGAGTAATAAGTATAGTAATTGTCGTTCTATCGATCATTTAAGCATAATATGGCGAATAATATGAGTTGGGTTGATAAAAATAAGAATAATAAGTATAGTAATTGTCGTTCTATCTATCATATAAGCATAATATGGGTTAGGTTCATAATAATAAGAGTAATAAGTATAGTAAATGTCGTGCTATCGATCATATCTGCATAAAATGGTTAATAATATGAGTTAGATTGATAATAGTGAGTGTAATAAGTATAGTAATTGTCGTTCTGTCGATCATATTAGCATAATATGGTTAATAATATGAGTTAGATTGATAATAATAAGAGTAATAAGTATAGTATTTGTCGTTCTATCGATCATATAAGCATAATATGGCTAATAATACGAGTTAGATTGATAACACTAAGAGTAGTGAGTATAGTAATTCTCGTTCTATCGATCATATAAGCATAATATGGCTAATAATATGAGTTAGATAGATAATAATAAGAGTAATGAGTATAGTAATTGTAGTTCTATCGATCATATCTGCATAATATGATTAATAATATGAGTTAGATTGATAATAATGAGTGTAATAAATATAGTAATTGTCGTTCTATCGCTCATATAAGCACAATATGGCTAATAATATGAGTTAGATTGATAATAATAAGAGTAATAAGTATAGTAATTGTCGTTCTCTCGATCATATAAGCATAATATGGCTAATAATATGAGTTAGAGTGATAATACTAAGAGTAGTGAGTATAGTAATTCTCATTGTATCGATCATATAAGCATAATATGGCTAATAATATGAGTTAGATTGATAATAATAACAGTAATAAGTATAGTAATTGTCGTTCTATCGATAATATAAGCATAATATGGTTAATAATATGAGTTAGATTGATAATAATAAGAGTAATGAGTATAGTAATTGTCGTACTATCGATCATATAAGCATAATATGGCTAATAATGTGAGTTAGATTGATAATAGTGAGTGCAATAAATATAGTAATTGTCGTTCTATCGCTCATATAAGCACAATATGGCTAATAATATGAGTTAGATTGATAATAATAAGAGTAATAAGTATAGTAATTGTCGTTCTATCGATCATATAAGCGTAATATGGCTAATAATATGAGTTAGATTGATAATAATAAGAGTAATAAGTATAGTAATTGTCTTTATATCGATCATATAACCATAATATGGCTAATAGCATGAGTTAGATTGATAATAATAAGAGTAATGAGTATAGTAATTGTAGCTCTATCGATCATATCTGCTTAATATGGTTAATAATATGAGTTAGAATGATAATAATAAGAGTAATAAGTATAGTAATTGTCGTTCTATCTATCATATCTGCATAATATGGTTAATAATATGAGTTAGATTGATAATAGTGAGTGTAATAAGTATAGTGAATGTCGTTCTATCGATCATATCAGCATAATACGGGTAATAATATGAGTTGGATTGATAATAATAAGAGTAATGAGTATAGTAATTGTAGGTCTATCGATCATATAAGCATAATATGGCTAATAATATGAGTCAGATTCATAATAATAACAGTAATAAGTATAGTAATTGTCGTTCTATCGATCATATAAGCATAATATGGCTAATAATATGAGTAAGATTCATAATAATAAGAGTAATAAGTATAGTAATTGTCGTTCTATCGATCATTTAAGCATAATATGGCGAATAATATGAGTTGGGTTGATAAAAATAAGAATAATAAGTATAGTACCTGTCGTTCTATCGATCATATAAGCATAATATGGTTAATAATATGAGTTAGAATGATAATAATAAGAGCAACAAGTATAGTAATTGTCGTTCTATCGATCATATCTGCATAATATGGTTAATAATATGAGTTAGATTGATAATAGTGAGTGTAATAAGTATAGTGAATGTCGTTCTATCGATCATATCAGCATAATATGGGTAATAATATGAGTTGGATTGATAATAATAAGAGTAATGAGTATAGTAATTGTAGTTCTATCGATCATATAAGCATAATATGGCTAATAATATGAGTAAGATTCATAATAATAAGAGTAATAAGTATAGTAATTGTCGTTCTATCGATCATTTAAGCATAATATGGCGAATAATATGAGTTGGGTTGATGAAAATAAGAATAATAAGTATAGTAATTGTCGTTCTATCGATCATATAAGCATAATATGGCTAATAATATGAGTTAGGTTCATAATAATAAGAGTAATAAGTATAGTAAATGTCGTGCTATCGATCATATCTGCATGATATGGTTAATAATATGAGTTAGATTGATAATAGTGAGTGTAATAAGTATAGTAATTGTCGTTCTGTCGATCATATTAGCATAATATGGTTAATAATATGAGTTAGATTGATAATAATAAGAGTAATAAGTATAGTATTTGTCGTTCTATCGATCATATAAGCATAATATGGCTAATAATACGAGTTAGATTGATAATACTAAGAGTAGTGAGTATAGTAATTCTCGTTCTACCGATCATATAAGCATAATATGGCTAATAATATGAGTTAGATAGATAATAATAAGAGTAATGAGTATAGTAATTGTAGTTCTATCGATCATATCTGCATAATATGGTTAATAATATGAGTTAGATTGATAATAATGAGTGTAATAAATATAGTAATTGTCGTTCTATCTCTCATATAAGCACAATATGGCTAATAATATGAGTTAGATTGATAATAATAAGAGTAATAAGTATAGTAATTGTCGTTCTATCGCTCATATAAGCACAATATGGCTAATAATATGAGTTAGATTGATAATAATAAGAGTAATAAGTGTAGTAATTGTCGTTCTATCGATCATATAAGCATAATATGGCTAATAATATGAGTTAGATTGATAATAATAAGTGTAATAAGTATAGTAATTGTCGTTCTATCGATCATATAAGCATAATATGGCTAATAATATGAGTTAGATTGATAATAATAAGAGTAATGAGTATAGTAATTGTCGTACTATCGATCATATAAGCATAATATGGCTAATAATGTGAGTTAGATTGATAATAGTGAGTGCAATAAATATAGTAATTGTCGTTCTATCGCTCATATAAGCACAATATGGCTAATAATATGAGTTAGATTGATAATAATAGGAGTAATAAGTATAGTAATTGTCGTTCTATCGATCATATAAGCATCATATGGCTAATAATATGAGTTAGATTGATAATAATAAGTGTAATAAGTATAGTAATTGTCGTACTATCGATTATATAAGCATAATATGGCTAATAATATGAGTTAGAGTGATAATACTAAGAGTAGTGAGTATAGTAATTCTCATTCTATCGATCATATAAGCATAATATGGCTAATAATATGAGTTAGATTGATAATAATAAGAGTAATGAGTATAGTAATTGTCGTACTATCGATCATATAAGCATAATATGGCTAATAATGTGAGTTAGATTGATAATAGTGAGTGCAATAAATATAGCAATTGTCGTTCTATCGCTCATATAAGCACAATATGGCTAATAATATGAGTTAGATTGATAATAATAAGAGTAATAAGTATAGTAATTGTCGTTCTATCGATCATATCTGCATAATATGGTTAATAATATGAGTTAGATTGATAATAGTGAGTGTAATAAGTATAGTGAATGTCGTTCTATCGATCATATCAGCATAATATGGGTAATAATATGAGTTGGATTGATAATAATAAGAGTAATAAGTATAGTATTTGTCGTTCTATCGATCATATCTGCATAATATGGTTAATAATATGAGTTAGATTGATAATAATAAGAGTAATAAGTATAGTATTTGTCGTTCTATCGATCATATAAACATAATATGGCTAATAATATGAGTTAGATTGATAACAATAAGAGTAATAAGTATAGTAATTGTCGTTCTATCGGTCATTTAAGCATAGTATGGCTAATAATATGAGTCAGATTGATAATAATAACAGTAATAAGTATAGTAATTGTCGTTCTATCGATAATATAAGCATAATATGGCTAATAATATGAGTTAGATTGATAATACTAAGAGTAGTGAGTATAGTAATTCTCGTTCTATCGATCATATAATCATAATATGGCTAATAATATGAGTTAGATTGATAATAATAAGAGTAATAAGTACAGTAATTGTCGTTCTATCGATCATATAAGCATAATAAGGCTAATAATATGAGTTAGAGTGATAATACTAAGAGTAGTGAGTATAGTAATTGTCGTTCTATCGATCATTTAAGCATAATATGGCTAATAATATGAGTTAGATTCATAATAATAAGTGTAATAAGTATAGTAATTGTCGTTCTATCGATCATAATTGCATAATATGGTTAATAATATGAGTTAGATTAATAATAATAAGAGCAATGAGTATAGTAATTGTCGTACTATCGATCATATAAGCATAATATGGCTAATAATATGAGTTAGATTGATAATAATAAGAGTAATGAGTATATTAATTGTAGCTCTATCGATCATATCTGCTGAATATGGTTAATAATATGAGTTAGAATGATAATAATAAGAGTAATAAGTATAGTAATTGTCGTTCTATCGATCATATCTGCATAATATGGTTAATAATATGAGTTAGATTGATAATAGTGAGTGTAATAAGTATAGTGAATGTCGTTCTATCGATCATATCAGCATAATACGGGTAATTATATGAGTTGGATTGATAATAATAAGAGTAATGAGTATAGTAATTGTAGGTCTATCGATCATATAAGCATAATATGGCTAATAATATGAGTCAGATTCATAATAATAACAGTAATAAGTATAGTAATTGTCGTTCTATCGATCATTTATGCATAATATGGCGAATAATATGAGTTGGGTTGATAAAACTAAGAATAATAAGTATAGTACCTGTCGTTCTATCGCTCATATAAGCATAATATGGTTAATAATATGAGTTAGAATGATAATAATAAGAGCAACAAGTATAGTAATTGTCGTTCTATCGATCATATCTGCATAATATGGTTAATAATATGAGTTAGATTGATAATAATGAGTGTAATAAATATAGTAATTGTCGTTCTATCTCTCATATAAGCACAATATGGCTAATAATATGAGTTAGATTGATAATAATAAGAGTAATAAGTGTAGTAATTGTCGTTCTATCGATCATATAAGCATCATATGGCTAATAATATGAGTTAGATTGATAATAATAAGTGTAATAAGTATAGTAATTGTCGTACTATCGGTTATATAAGCATAATATGGCTAATAATATGAGTTAGAGTGATAATACTAAGAGTAGTGAGTATAGTAATTCTCATTCTATCGATCATATAAGCATAATATGGCTAATAATATGAGTTAGATTGATAATAATAAGAGTAATGAGTATAGTAATTGTCGTACTATCGATCATATAAGCATAATATGGCTAATAATGTGAGTTAGATTGATAATAGTGAGTGCAATAAATATAGTAATTGTCGTTCTATCGCTCATATAAGCACAATATGGCTAATAATATGAGTTAGATTGATAATAATAAGAGTAATAAGTATAGTAATTGTCGTTCTATCGATCATATCTGCATAATATGGTTAATAATATGAGTTAGATTGATAATAGTGAGTGTAATAAGTATAGTGAATGTCGTTCTATCGATCATATCAGCATAATATGGGTAATAATATGAGTTGGATAGATAATAATAAGAGTAATGAGTATAGTAATTGTAGTTCTATCGATCATATAAGCATAATATGGCTAATAATATGAGTAAGATTCATAATAATAAGAGTAATAAGTATAGTAATTGTCGTTCTATCGATCATTTAAGCATAATATGGCGAATAATATGAGTTGGGTTGATAAAAATAAGAATAATAAGTATAGTAATTGTCGTTCTATCGATCATATAAGCAATATATGGCGAATAATATGAGTTAGGTTGATAATAATAAGAGTAATAAGTATAGTAAATGTCGTGCTATCGATCATATCTGCATAATATGGTTAATAATATGAGTTAGATTGATAATAGTGAGTGTAATAAGTATAGTAATTGTCGTTCTGTCGATCATATTAGCATAATATGGTTAATAATATGAGTTAGATTGATAATAATAAGAGTAATAAGTATAGTATTTGTCGTTCTATCGATCATACAAGCATAATATGGCTAATAATACGAGTTAGATTGATAATAATAAGAGTAATAAGTATAGTAATTGTCGTTCTATCGATCATATCTGCATAATATGGTTAACAATATGAGTTAGATTGATAATAATAAGAGTAATGAGTATAGTAATTGTAGTTCTATCGATCATTTAAGCATAATATGGCTAATTATATGAGTTAGATTGATAATAATAAGAGTAATGAGTATAGTAATTGTAGTTCTATCGATCATTTAAGCATAATATGGCTAATAATATGAGTTAGATTGATAATACTGAGAGTAGTGAGTATAGTAATTCTCATTCTATCGATCATATAAGCATAATATGGCTAATAATATGAGTTAGATAGATAATAATAAGAGTAATGAGTATAGTAATTGTAGTTCTATCGATCATAACTGCATAATATGGTTAATAATATGAGTTAGATTCATAATAATAACAGTAATAAGTATAGTAATTGTCGTTCTACCGATAATATAACCATAATATGGCTAATAATATGAGTCAGATTCATAATAATAACAGTAATAAGTATAGTAATTGTCGTTCTATCGATCATTTATGCATAATATGGCGAATAATATGAGTTGGGTTGATAAAACTAAGAATAATAAGTATAGTACCTGTCGTTCTATCGCTCATATAAGCATAATATGGTTAATAATATGAGTTAGAATGATAATAATAAGAGCAACAAGTATAGTAATTGTCGTTCTATCGATCATATCTGCATAATATGGTTAATAATATGAGTTAGATTGATAATAATGAGTGTAATAAATATAGTAATTGTCGTTCTATCTCTCATATAAGCACAATATGGCTAATAATATGAGTTAGATTGATAATAGTGAGTGCAATAAATATAGTAATTGTCGTTCTATCGCTCATATAAGCACAATATGGCTAATAATATGAGTTAGATTGATAATAATAAGAGTAATAAGTATAGTAATTGTCGTTCTATCGATCATATCTGCATAATATGGTTAATAATATGAGTTAGATTGATAATAGTGAGTGTAATAAGTATAGTGAATGTCGTTCTATCGATCATATCAGCATAATATGGGTAATAATATGAGTTGGATAGATAATAATAAGAGTAATGAGTATAGTAATTGTAGTTCTATCGATCATATAAGCATAATATGGCTAATAATATGAGTAAGATTCATAATAATAAGAGTAATAAGTATAGTAATTGTCGTTCTATCGATCATTTAAGCATAATATGGCGAATAATATGAGTTGGGTTGATAAAAATAAGAATAATAAGTATAGTAATTGTCGTTCTATCGATCATATAAGCAATATATGGCGAATAATATGAGTTAGGTTGATAATAATAAGAGTAATAAGTATAGTAAATGTCGTGCTATCGATCATATCTGCATAATATGGTTAATAATATGAGTTAGATTGATAATAGTGAGTGTAATAAGTATAGTAATTGTCGTTCTGTCGATCATATTAGCATAATATGGTTAATAATATGAGTTAGATTGATAATAATAAGAGTAATAAGTATAGTATTTGTCGTTCTATCGATCATACAAGCATAATATGGCTAATAATACGAGTTAGATTGATAATAATAAGAGTAATAAGTATAGTAATTGTCGTTCTATCGATCATATCTGCATAATATGGTTAACAATATGAGTTAGATTGATAATAATAAGAGTAATGAGTATAGTAATTGTAGTTCTATCGATCATTTAAGCATAATATGGCTAATTATATGAGTTAGATTGATAATAATAAGAGTAATGAGTATAGTAATTGTAGTTCTATCGATCATTTAAGCATAATATGGCTAATAATATGAGTTAGATTGATAATACTGAGAGTAGTGAGTATAGTAATTCTCATTCTATCGATCATATAAGCATAATATGGCTAATAATATGAGTTAGATAGATAATAATAAGAGTAATGAGTATAGTAATTGTAGTTCTATCGATCATAACTGCATAATATGGTTAATAATATGAGTTAGATTCATAATAATAACAGTAATAAGTATAGTAATTGTCGTTCTACCGATAATATAACCATAATATGGCTAATAATATGAGTTAGATTGATAATAATAAGTGTAATAGGTATAGTAATTGTCGTTCTATCGATCATAATTGCATAATATGGTTAATAATATGAGTTAGATTAATAATAGTAAGAGCAATGAGTATAGTAATTGTCGTACTATCGATCATATAAGCATAATATGGCTAATAATATGAGTTAGATTGATAATAATAAGAGTAATGAGTATAGTAATTGTAGCTCTATCGATCATATCTGCTTAATATGGTTAATAATATGAGTTAGAATGATAATAATAAGAGTAATAAGTATAGTAATTGTCGTTCTATCGATCATATCTGCATAATATGGTTAATAATATGAGTTAGATTGATAATAGTGAGTGTAATAAATATAGTAATTGTCGTTCTATCGCTCATATAAGCACAATATGGCTAATAATATGAGTTAGATTGATAATAATAAGAGTAATAAGTATAGTAATTGTCGTTCTATGGATCATATAAGCATAATATGGCTAATAATATGAGTTAGATTGATAATAATAAGTGTAATAAGTATAGTAATTGTCGTTCTATCGATCATAATTGCATAATGTGGTTAATAATATGAGTTAGATTGATAATAATAAGAGTAATAAGTATAGTAATTGTCGTTCTATCGATCATATAAGCATAATATGGCTAATAATATGAGTTAGATTGATAATAATAAGTGTAATAAGTATAGTAATTGTCGTTCTATCGATCATAATTGCATAATATGGTTAATAATATGAGTTAGATTGATAATAATAAGAGCAATGAGTATAGTAATTGTCGTACTATCGATCATATAAGCATAATATGGCTTATAATATGAGTTAGATTGATAATAATAAGTGTAAAAAGTATAGTAATTGTCGTTCGATCGATCATATCTGCATAATATGGTTAATAATATGAGTTAGATTGATAATAATAAGAGTAATGAGTATAGTAATTGTCGTACTATCGATCATATAAGCATAATATGGCTAATAATGTGAGTTAGATTGATAATAGTGAGTGCAATAAATATAGTAATTGTCGTTCTATCGATAATATAAGCATAATATGGCTAATAATATGAGTTAGATAGATAATAATAAGAGTAATGAGTATAGTAATTGTCGTACTATCGATCATATAAGCATAATATGGCTAATAATATGAGTTAGATTGATAATAATAAGAGTAATGAGTATAGTAATTGTCGTACTATCGATCATATCAGCATAATATGGGTAATAATATGAGTTGGATAGATAATAATAAGAGTAATGAGTATAGTAATTGTAGTTCTATCGATCATATAAGCATAATATGGCTAATAATATGAGTAAGATTCATAATAATAAGAGTAATAAGTATAGTAATTGTCGTTCTATGGATCATATAAGCATAATATGGCTAATAATATGAGTTAGATTGATAATAATAAGTGTAATAAGTATAGTAATTGTCGTTCTATCGATCATAATTGCATAATGTGGTTAATAATATGAGTTAGATTGATAATAATAAGAGTAATAAGTATAGTAATTGTCGTTCTATCGATCATATAAGCATAATATGGCTAATAATATGAGTTAGATTGATAATAATAAGTGTAATAAGTATAGTAATTGTCGTTCTATCGATCATAATTGCATAATATGGTTAATAATATGAGTTAGATTGATAATAATAAGAGCAATGAGTATAGTAATTGTCGCACTATCGATCATATAAGCATAATATGGCTTATAATATGAGTTAGATTGATAATAATAAGTGTAAAAAGTATAGTAATTGTCGTTCGATCGATCATATCTGCATAATATGGTTAATAATATGAGTTAGATTGATAATAATAAGAGTAATGAGTATAGTAATTGTCGTACTATCGATCATATAAGCATAATATGGCTAATAATGTGAGTTAGATTGATAATAGTGAGTGCAATAAATATAGTAATTGTCGTTCTATCGATAATATAAGCATAATATGGCTAATAATATGAGTTAGATAGATAATAATAAGAGTAATGAGTATAGTAATTGTCGTACTATCGATCATATAAGCATAATATGGCTAATAATATGAGTTAGATTGATAATAATAAGAGTAATGAGTATAGTAATTGTCGTACTATCGATCATATAAGCATAATATGGCTAATAATATGAGTTAGATTGATAATAATAAGAGTAATAAGTACAGTAATTGTCGTTCTATCGATCATATAAGCATAATAAGGCTAATAATATGAGTTAGAGTGATAATACTAAGAGTAGTGAGTATAGTAATTCTCATTCTATCGATCATATAAGCATAATATGGCTAATAATATGAGTTAGATTGATAATAATAAGAGTAATAAGTACAGTAATTGTCGTTCTATCGATAATATAAGCATAATATGGCTAATAATATGAGTTAGATAGATAATAATAAGATGAAGAGTATAGTAATTGTCGTACTATCGATCATATAAGCATAATATGGCTAATAATATGAGTTAGATTGATAATAATAAGAGTAATGAGTATAGTAATTGTCGTACTATCGATCATATAAGCATAATATGGCTAATAATGTGAGTTAGATTGATAATAGTGAGTGCAATAAATATAGTAATTGTCGTTCTATCGCTCATATAAGCACAATATGGCTAATAATATGAGTTAGATTGATAATAATAAGAGTAATAAGTATAGTAATTGTCGTTCTATCGATCATATAAGCATAATATGGCTAATAATATGAGTTAGATTGATAATAATAAGTGTAATAAGTATAGTAATTGTCGTACTATCGATCATATAAGCATAATATGGCTAATAATATGAGTTAGAGTGATAATACTAAGAGTAGTGAGAATAGTAATTCTCATTCTATCGATCATATAAGCATAATATGGCTAATAATATGAGTTAGATTGATAATAATAAGAGTAATGAGTATAGTAATTGTCGTACTATCGATCATATAAGCATAATATGGCTAATAATGTGAGTTAGATTGATAATAGTGAGTGCAATGAATATAGTAATTGTCGTTCTATCGCTCATATAAGCACAATATGGCTAATAATATGAGTTAGATTGATAATAATAAGAGTAATAAGTATAGTAATTGTCGTTCTATCGATCATATCTGCATAATATGGTTAATAATATGAGTTAGATTGATAATAGTGAGTGTAATAAGTATAGTGAATGTCGTTCTATCGATCATATCAGCATAATATGGGTAATAATATGAGTTGGATAGATAATAATAAGAGTAATAAGTATAGTAATTGTAGTTCTATCGATCATATAAGCATAATATGGCTAATAATATGAGTAAGATTCATAATAATAAGAGTAATAAGTATAGTAATTGTCGTTCTATCGATCATTTAAGCATAATATGGCGAATAATATGAGTTGGGTTGATAAAAATAAGAATAATAAGTATAGTAATTGCCGTTCTATCGATCATATAAGCATAATATGGCTAATAATATGAGTTAGATTGATAATAATAAGAGTAATAAGTACAGTAATTGTCGTTCTATCGATCATATAAGCATAATAAGGCTAATAATATGAGTTAGAGTGATAATACTAAGAGTAGTGAGTATAGTAATTCTCATTCTATCGATCATATAAGCATAATATGGCTAAGAATATGAGTTAGATTGATAATAATAAGAGTAATAAGTACAGTAATTGTCGTTCTATCGATAATATAAGCATAATATGGCTAATAATATGAGTTAGATAGATAATAATAAGAGTAATGAGTATAGTAATTGTCGTACTATCGATCATATAAGCATAATATGGCTAATAATGTGAGTTAGATTGATAATAGTGAGTGCAATAAATATAGTAATTGTCGTTCTATCGCTCATATAAGCACAATATGGCTAATAATATGAGTTAGATTGATAATAATAAGAGTAATAAGTATAGTAATTGTCGTTCTATCGATCATATAAGCATAATATGGCTAATAATATGAGTTAGATTGATAATAATAAGTGTAATAAGTATAGTAATTGTCGTACTATCGATCATATAAGCATAATATGGCTAATAATATGAGTTAGAGTGATAATACTAAGAGTAGTGAGTATAGTAATTCTCATTCTATCGATCATATAAGCATAATATGGCTAATAATATGAGTTAGATTGATAATAATAACAGTAATGAGTATAGTAATTGTCGTACTATCGATCATATAAGCATAATATGGCTAATAATGTGAGTTAGATTGATAATAGTGAGTGCAATGAATATAGTAATTGTCGTTCTATCGCTCATATAAGCACAATATGGCTAATAATATGAGTTAGATTGATAATAATAAGAGTAATAAGTATAGTAATTGTCGTTCTATCGATCATATCTGCATAATATGGTTAATAATATGAGTTAGATTGATAATAATAAGTGTAAAAAGTATAGTAATTGTCGTTCGATCGATCATATCTGCATAATATGGTTAATAATATGAGTTAGATTGATAATAATAAGAGTAATGAGTATAGTAATTGTCGTACTATCGATCATATAAGCATAATATGGCTAATAATATGAGTTAGATTGATAATAATAAGTGTAATAAGTATAGTAATTGTCGTTCTATCGATCATATAAGCATAATATGGCTAATAATATGAGTTAGATTGATAATAATAAGAGTAATGAGTATAGTAATTGTCGTACTATCGATCATATAAGCATAATATGGCTTATAATATGAGTTAGATTGATAATAGTGAGTGCAATAAATATAGTAATTGTCGTTCTATCGCTCATATAAGCACAATATGGCTAATAATATGAGTTAGATTGATAATAATAAGAGTAATAAGTATAGTAATTGTCGGTCTATCGATCATATAAGCATAATATGGCTAATGATATGAGTTAGATTGATAATAATAAGTGTAATAAGTATAGTAATTGTCGTTCTATCGATCATATAAGCATAATATGGCTAATAATATGAGTTAGATTGATAATAATAAGAGTAATGAGTATAGTAATTGTCGTACTATCGATCATATAAGCATAATATGGCTAATAATGTGAGTTAGATTGATAATAGTGAGTGCAATAAATATAGTAATTGTCGTTCTATCGCTCATATAAGCACAATATGGCTAATAATATGAGTTAGATTGATAATAATAAGAGTAATAAGTATAGTAATTGTCGTTCTATCGATCATATAAGCATAATATGGCTAATAATATGAGTTGGATTGATAATAATAAGTGTAATAAGTATAGTAATTGTCGTACTATCGATCATATAAGCATAATATGGCTAATAATATGAGTTAGAGTGATAATACTAAGAGTAGTGAGTATAGTAATTCTCATTCTATCGATCATATAAGCATAATATGGCTAATAATATGAGTTAGATTGATAATAATAAGAGTAATGAGTATAGTAATTGTCGTACTATCGATCATATAAGCATAATATGGCTAATAATGTGAGTTAGATTGATAATAGTGAGTGCAATGAATATAGTAATTGTCGTTCTATCGCTCATATAAGCACAATATGGCTAATAATATGAGTTAGATTGATAATAATAAGAGTAATAAGTATAGTAATTGTCGTTCTATCGATCATATCTGCATAATATGGTTAATAATATGAGTTAGATTGATAATAGTGAGTGTAATAAGTATAGTGAATGTCGTTCTATCGATCATATCAGCATAATATGGGTAATAATATGAGTTGGATAGATAATAATAAGAGTAATGAGTATAGTAATTGTAGTTCTATCGATCATATAAGCATAATATGGCTAATAATATGAGTAAGATTCACAATAATAAGAGTAATAAATATAGTAATTGTCGTTCTATCGATAATATAAGCATAATATGGCTAATAATATGAGTTAGATAGATAATAATAAGAGTAATGAGTATAGTAATTGTCGTACTATCGATGATATAAGCATAATATGGCTAATAATGTGAGTTAGATTGATAATAGTGAGTGCAATAAATATAGTAATTGTCGTTCTATCGCTCATATAAGCACAATATGGCTAATAATATGAGTTAGATTGATAATAATAAGAGTAATAAGTATAGTAATTGTCGTTCTATCGATCATATAAGCATAATATGGCTAATAATATGAGTTAGATTGATAATAATAAGTGTAATAAGTATAGTAATTGTCGTACTATCGATCATATAAGCATAATATGGCTAATAATATGAGTTAGAGTGATAATACTAAGAGTAGTGAGTATAGTAATTCTCATTCTATCGATCATATAAGCATAATATGGCTAATAATATGAGTTAGATTGATAATAATAAGAGTAATGAGTATAGTAATTGTCGTACTATCGATCATATAAGCATAATATGGCTAATAATGTGAGTTAGATTGATAATAGTGAGTGCAATGAATATAGTAATTGTCGTTCTATCGCTCATATAAGCACAATATGGCTAATAATATGAGTTAGATTGATAATAATAAGAGTAATAAGTATAGTAATTGTCGTTCTATCGATCATATCTGCATAATATGGTTAATAATATGAGTTAGATTGATAATAGTGAGTGTAATAAGTATAGTGAATGTCGTTCTATCGATTATATCAGCATAATATGGGTAATAATATGAGTTGGATAGATAATAATAAGAGTAATGAGTATAGTAATTGTAGTTCTATCGATCATATAAGCATAATATGGCTAATAATATGAGTAAGATTCATAATAATAAGAGTAATAAATATAGTAATTGTCGTTCTATCGATCATTTAAGCATAATATGGCGAATAATATGAGTTGGGTTGATAAAAATAAGAATAATAAGTATAGTAATTGTCGTTCTATCGATCATATAAGCATAATATGGCTAATAATATGAGTTAGATAGATAATAATAAGAGTAATGAGTATAGTAATTGTAGTTCTATCGATCATATCTGCATAATATGGTTAATAATATGAGTTAGATTCATAATAATAACAGTAATAAGTATAGTAATTGTCGTTCTATCGATCATTTAAGCATAATATGGCTAATAATATGAGTTAGATTGATAATAATAAGAGTAATAAGTATAGTAATTGTCGTTCTATCGATCATATAAGCATAATATGGCTAATAATATGAGTTAGATTGATAATAATAAGTGTAATAAGTATAGTAATTGTCGTTCTATCGATCATAATTGCATAATATGGTTAATAATATGAGTTAGATTAATAATAATAAGAGCAATGAGTATGGTAATTGTCGTACTATCGATCATATAAGCATAATATGGCTAATAATATGAGTTAGATTGATAATAATAAGAGTAATGAGTATAGTAATTGTAGCTCTATCGATCATATCTGCTTAATATGGTTAATAATATGAGTTAGAATGATAATAATAAGAGTAATAAGTATAGTAATTGTCGTTCTATCGATCATATCTGCATAATATGGTTAATAATATGAGTTAGATTGATAATAGTGAGTGTAATAAGTATAGTGAATGTCGTTCTATCGATCATATCAGCATAATACGGGTAATAATATAAGTTAGATTGATAATAATAAGAGTAATGAGTATAGTAATTGTAGTTCTATCGATCATATAAGCATAATATGGCTAATAATATGAGTAAGATTCATAATAATAAGAGTAATAAGTATAGTAATTGTCGTTCTATCGATCATTTAAGCATAATATGGCGAATAATATGAGTTGGGTTGATAAAAATAAGAATAATAAGTATAGTAATTGTCGTTCTATCGATCATATAAGCATAATATGGCTAATAATATGAGTTAGGTTCATAATAATAAGAGTAATAAGTATAGTAAATGTCGTGCTATCGATCATATCTGCATGATATGGTTAATAATATGAGTTAGATTGATAATAGTGAGTGTAATAAGTATAGTAATTGTCGTTCTGTCGATCATATTAGCATAATATGGTTAATAATATGAGTTAGATTGATAATAATAAGAGTAATAAGTATAGTATTTGTCGTTCTATCGATCATATAAGCATAATATGGCTAATAATACGAGTTAGATTGATAATAATAAGAGTAATAAGTATAGTAATTGTCGTTCTATCGATCATATAAGCACAATATGGCTAATAATATCAGTTAGATTGATAATAATAAGAGTAATAAGTATAGTAATGGTCGTTCTATCGATCATATCTGCATAATATGGTTAACAATATGAGTTAGATTGATAATAATAAGGGTAATGAGTATAGTAATTGTAGTTCTATCGATCATTTAAGCATAATATGGCTAATAATATGAGTTAGATTGATAATAATAAGAGTAATGAGTATAGTAATTGTAGTTCTATCGATCATTTAAGCATAATATGGCTAATAATATGAGTTAGATTGATAACACTAAGAGTAGTGAGTATAGTAATTCTCATTCTATCGATCATATCTGCATAATATGGTTAATAATATGAGTTAGATTGATAATAATGAGTGTAATAAATATAGTAATTGTCGTTCTATCTCTCATATAAGCACAATATGGCTAATAATATGAGTTAGATTGATAATAATAAGAGTAATAAGTATAGTAATTGTCGTTCTATCGATCATATAAGCATAATATGGCTAATAATATGAGTTAGATTGATAATAATAAGTGTAATAAGTATAGTAATTGTCGTTCTATCGATCATAATTGCATAATATGGTTAATGATATGAGTTAGATTGATAATAATAAGAGCAATGAGTATAGTAATTGTCGTACTATCGATCATATAAGCATAATATGGTTTATAATATGAGTTAGATTGATAATAATAAGTGTAATAAGTATAGTAATTGTCGTTCTATCGATCATAATTGCATAATATGGTTAATAATATGAATTAGATTGATAATAATAAGAGAAATGAGTATATTAATTGTCGTACTATCGATCAGATAAGCATAACATGGCTAATAATATGAGTCAGATTGATAATAATAAGTGTAATAAGTATAGTAATTGTCGTTCTATCGATCATACCTGCATAATATGGTTAATAATATGAGTTAGATTGATAACAATAAGAGTAATGAGTATAGTAATTGTCGTACTATCGATCATATAAGCATAATATGGCTTATAATGTGAGTTAGATTGATAATAGTGAGTGCAATAAATATAGTAATTGTCGTTCTATCGCTCATTTAAGCATAATATGGCTAATAATATGAGTCAGATTGATAATAATAACAGTAATAAGTATAGTAATTGTCGTTCTATCGATAATATAAGCATAATATGGCTAATAATATGAGTTAGATTGATAATACTAAGAGGAGTGAGTATAGTAATTCTCGTTCTATCGATCATATAAGCATAATATGGCTAATAATATGAGTTAGATTGATAATAATAAGAGTAATAAGTATAGTAAATGTCGTGCTATCGATCATATCTGCATAATATGGTTAATAATATGAGTTAGATTGATAATAATAAGAGTAATAAGTATAGTATTTGTCGTTCTATCGATCATATAAGCATAATATGGCTAATAATACGAGTTAGATTGATAATAATAAGAGTAATAAGTATAGTAATTGTCGTTCTATCGATCATATAAGCATAATATGGCTAATAATATGAGTTAGATTGATAATACTAAGAGTAGTGAGTATAGTAATTCTCGTTCTATCGATCATATAAGCATAATATGGCTAATAATATGAGTTAGATTGATAATAATAAGAGTAATGAGTATAGTAATTGTAGTTCTATCGATCATTTAAGCATAATATGGCTAATAATGAGTTAGATTGATAATAATAACAGTAATAAGTATAGTAATTGTCGTTCTATCGCTCATATAAGCACAATATGGCTAATAATATGAGTTAGATTGATAATAATAAGAGTAATAAGTATAGTTATTGTCGTTCTATCTATCATATAAGCATAATATGGCTAATAATATGAGTTAGATTGATAATAATAAGTGTAATATGTATAGTAATTGTCGTTCTATCGATCATATAAGCATAATATGGCTAATAATATGAGTTAGATTGATAATAGTGAGTGTAATAAGTATAGTGAATGTCGTTCTATCGATCATATCAGCATAATATGGGTAATAATATGAGTTGGATTGATAAAAATAAGAGCAATGAGTATAGTAATTGTAGTTCTATCGATCATATAAGCATAATATGGCTAATAATATGAGTCAGATTCATAATAATAAGAGTAATAAGTATAGTAGTTGTCGTTCTATCGATCATTTAAGCATAATATGGCGAGTAATATGAGTTGGGTTGATAAAAATAAGAATAATAAGTATAGTAATTGTCGTTCTATCGATCATATCAGCATAATATGGTTAATAATATGAGTTAGAATGATAATAATAAGAGTAATAAGTATAGTAATTGTCGTTCTGTCGATCATATTAGCATAATATGGTTAATAATATGAGTTAGATTGATAATAATAAGAGTAATAAGTATAGTATTTGTCGTTCTATCGATCATATAAGCATAATATGGCTAATAATACGAGTTAGATTGATAATAATAAGAGTAATAAGTATAGTAATTGTCGTTCTATCGATCATATAAGCACAATATGGCTAATAATATCAGTTAGATTGATAATAATAAGAGTAATAAGTATAGTAATGGTCGTTCTATCGATCATATCTGCATAATATGGTTAACAATATGAGTTAGATTGATAATAATAAGGGTAATGAGTATAGTAATTGTAGTTCTATCGATCATTTAAGCATAATATGGCTAATAATATGAGTTAGATTGACAATAATAAGAGTAATGAGTATAGTAATTGTAGTTCTATCGATCATTTAAGCATAATATGGCTAATAATATGAGTTAGATTGATAACACTAAGAGTAGTGAGTATAGTAATTCTCATTCTATCGATCATATAAGCATAATATGGCTAATAATATGAGTTAGATAGATAATAATAAGAGTAATGAGTATAGTAATTGTAGTTCTATCGATCATATCTGCATAATATGGTTAATAATATGAGTTAGATTGATAATAATGAGTGTAGTAAATATAGTAATTGTCGTTCTATCTCTCATATAAGCACAATATGGCTAATAATATGAGTTAGATTGATAATAATAAGAGTAATAAGTATAGTAATTGTCGTTCTATCGATCATATAAGCATAATATGGCTAATAATATGAGTTAGATTGATAATAATAAGTGTAATAAGTATAGTAATTGTCGTTCTATCGATCATAATTGCATAATATGGTTAATGATATGAGTTAGATTGATAATAATAAGAGCAATGAGTATAGTAATTGTCGTACTATCGATCATATAAGCATAATATGGTTTATAATATGAGTTAGATTGATAATAATAAGTGTAATAAGTATAGTAATTGTCGTTCTATCGATCATAATTGCATAATATGGTTAATAATATGAATTAGATTGATAATAATAAGAGAAATGAGTATATTAATTGTCGTACTATCGATCAGATAAGCATAACATGGCTAATAATATGAGTCAGATTGATAATAATAAGTGTAATAAGTATAGTAATTGTCGTTCTATCGATCATACCTGCATAATATGGTTAATAATATGAGTTAGATTGATAACAATAAGAGTAATGAGTATAGTAATTGTCGTACTATCGATCATATAAGCATAATATGGCTTATAATGTGAGTTAGATTGATAATAGTGAGTGCAATAAATATAGTAATTGTCGTTCTATCGCTCATTTAAGCATAATATGGCTAATAATATGAGTCAGATTGATAATAATAACAGTAATAAGTATAGTAATTGTCGTTCTATCGATAATATAAGCATAATATGGCTAATAATATGAGTTAGATTGATAATACTAAGAGGAGTGAGTATAGTAATTCTCGTTCTATCGATCATATAAGCATAATATGGCTAATAATATGAGTTAGATTGATAATAATAAGAGTAATAAGTATAGTAAATGTCGTGCTATCGATCATATCTGCATAATATGGTTAATAATATGAGTTAGATTGATAATAATAAGAGTAATAAGTATAGTATTTGTCGTTCTATCGATCATATAAGCATAATATGGCTAATAATACGAGTTAGATTGATAATAATAAGAGTAATAAGTATAGTAATTGTCGTTCTATCGATCATATAAGCATAATATGGCTAATAATATGAGTTAGATTGATAATACTAAGAGTAGTGAGTATAGTAATTCTCGTTCTATCGATCATATAAGCATAATATGGCTAATAATATGAGTTAGATTGATAATAATAAGAGTAATGAGTATAGTAATTGTAGTTCTATCGATCATTTAAGCATAATATGGCTAATAATGAGTTAGATTGATAATAATAACAGTAATAAGTATAGTAATTGTCGTTCTATCGCTCATATAAGCACAATATGGCTAATAATATGAGTTAGATTGATAATAATAAGAGTAATAAGTATAGTTATTGTCGTTCTATCTATCATATAAGCATAATATGGCTAATAATATGAGTTAGATTGATAATAATAAGTGTAATATGTATAGTAATTGTCGTTCTATCGATCATATAAGCATAATATGGCTAATAATATGAGTTAGATTGATAATAGTGAGTGTAATAAGTATAGTGAATGTCGTTCTATCGATCATATCAGCATAATATGGGTAATAATATGAGTTGGATTGATAAAAATAAGAGCAATGAGTATAGTAATTGTAGTTCTATCGATCATATAAGCATAATATGGCTAATAATATGAGTCAGATTCATAATAATAAGAGTAATAAGTATAGTAGTTGTCGTTCTATCGATCATTTAAGCATAATATGGCGAATAATATGAGTTGGGTTGATAAAAATAAGAATAATAAGTATAGTAATTGTCGTTCTATCGATCATATCAGCATAATATGGTTAATAATATGAGTTAGAATGATAATAATAAGAGTAATAAGTATAGTAATTGTCGTTCTATCGATCATATCTGCATAATATGGCTAATAATATGAGTTAGATTGATAATACTAAGAGTAGTGAGTAGAGTAATTCTCGTTCTATCGATCATATAAGCATAATATGGCTAATAATATGAGTTAGATTGATAATAATAAGAGTAATGAGTATAGTAATTGTAGTTCTATCGATCATTTAAGCATAATATGGCTAATAATACGAGTTAGATTGATAATAATAAGAGTAATGAGTATAGTAATTGTAGTTCTATCGATCATTTAAACATAATATGGCTAATAATATGAGTTAGATTGATAATAATAAGAGTAATGAGTATAGTAATTGTCGTTCTATCGATCATATCTGCATAATATGGTTAATAATATGAGTTAGATTGATAATAGTGAGTGTAATAAATATAGTAATTGTCGTTCTATCGCTCATATAAGCACAATATGCCTAATAATATGAGTTAGATTGATAATAATAAGAGTAATAAGTATAGTAATTGTCGTTCTATCGATCATATAAGCATAATATGGCTAATAATATGAGTTAGATTGATAATAATAAGTGTAATAAGTATAGTAATTGTCGTTCTATCGATCATAATTGCATAATATGGTTAATAATATGAATTAGATTGATAATAATAAGAGAAATGGGTATAGTAATTGTCGTACTATCGATCAGATAAGCATAACATGGCTCATAATATGAGTCAGATTGATAATAATAAGTGTAATAAGTATAGTAATTGTCGTTCTATCGATCATACCTGCATAATATGGTTAATAATATGAGTTAGATTGATAACAATAAGAGTAATGAGTATAGCAATTGTCGTACTATCGATCATATAAGCATAATATGGCTTATAATGTGAGTTAGATTGATAATAGTGAGTGCAATAAATATAGTAATTGTCGTTCTATCGCTCATATAAGCATAATATGGCTAATAATATGAGTTAGAGTGATAATACTAAGAGTAGTGAGTATAGTAATTCTCATTCTATCGATCATATAAGCATAATATGGCTAATAATATGAGTTAGATTGATAATAATAAGAGTAATGAGTATAGTAATTGTCGTTCTATCGATAATATAAGCATAATATGGCTAATAATATGAGTTAGATTGATAATAGTGAGTGTAATAAATATAGTAATTGTCGTTCTATCGCTCATATAAGCACAATATGGCTAATAATATGAGTTAGATTGATAATAATAAGAGTAATAAGTATAGTAATTGTCGTTCTATCGATCATATAAGCATAATATGGCTAATAATATGAGTTAGATTGATAATAATAAGTGTAATAAGTATAGTAATTGTCGTACTATCGATCATATAAGCATAATATGGCTAATAATATGAGTTAGAGTGATAATACTAAGAGTAGTGAGTATAGTAATTCTCATTCTATCGATCATATAAGCATAATATGGCTAATAATATGAGTTAGATTGATAATAATAAGAGTAATGAGTATAGTAATTGTCGTACTATCGATCATATAAGCATAATATGGCTAATAATGTGAGTTAGATTGATAATAGTGAGTGCAATGAATATAGTAATTGTCGTTCTATCGCTCATATAAGCACAATATGGCTAATAATATGAGTTAGATTGATAATAATAAGAGTAATAAGTATAGTAATTGTCGTTCTATCGATCATATCTGCATAATATGGTTAATAATATGAGTTGGATTGATAATAGTGAGTGTAATAAGTATAGTGAATGTCGTTCTATCGATCATATCAGCATAATATGGGTAATAATATGAGTTGGATAGATAATAATAAGAGTAATGAGTATAGTAATTGTAGTTCTATCGATCATATAAGCATAATATGGCTAATAATATGAGTAAGATTCATAATAATAAGAGTAATAAGTATAGTAATTGTCGTTCTATCGATCATTTAAGCATAATATGGCGAATAATATGAGTTGGGTTGATAAAAATAAGAATAATAAGTATAGTAATTGTCGTTCTATCGATCATATAAGCATAATATGGCTAATAATATGAGTTAGGTTCATAATAATAAGAGTAATAAGTATAGTAAATGTCGTGCTATCGATCATATCTGCATGATATGGTTAATAATATGAGTTAGATTGATAATAATAAGAGTAATAAGTATAGTAATTGTCGTTCCATCGATCATTTAAGCATAATATGGCTAATAATATGAGTCAGATTGATTATAATAACAGTAATAAGTATAGTAATTGTCGTTCTATCGATAATATAAGCACAATATGGCTAATAATATGAGTTAGATTGATAATACTAAGAGCAGTGAGTATAGTAATTCTCGTTCTATCGATCATATAAGCATAATATGGCTAATAATATGAGTTAGATTGATAATAATAAGAGTAATAAGTATAGTAAATGTCGTGCTATCGATCATATCTGCATAATATGGTTAATAATATGAGTTAGATTGATAATAATAAGAGTAATAAGTATAGTATTTGTCGTTCTATCGATCATATAAGCATAATATGGCTAATAATACGAGTTAGATTGATAATAATAAGAGTAATAAGTATAGTAATTGTCGTTCTATCGATCATATAAGCATAATATGGCTAATAATATGAGTTAGATTGATAATACTAAGAGTAGTGAGTATAGTAATTCTCGTTCTATCGATCATATAAGCATAATATGGCTAATAATATGAGTTAGATTGATAATAATAAGAGTAATGAGTATAGTAATTGTAGTTCTATCGATCATTTAAGCATAATATGGCTAATAATGAGTTAGATTGATAATAATAACAGTAATAAGTATAGTAATTGTCGTTCTATCGCTCATATAAGCACAATATGGCTAATAATATGAGTTAGATTGATAATAATAAGAGTAATAAGTAAAGTTATTGTCGTTCTATCTATCATATAAGCATAATATGGCTAATAATATGAGTTAGATTGATAATAATAAGTGTAATATGTATAGTAATTGTCGTTCTATCGATCATATAAGCATAATATGGCTAATAATATGAGTTAGATTGATAATAGTGAGTGTAATAAGTATAGTGAATGTCGTTCTATCGATCATATCAGCATAATATGGGTAATAATATGAGTTGGATTGATAATAATAAGAGCAATGAGTATAGTAATTGTAGTTCTATCGATCATATAAGCATAATATGGCTAATAATATGAGTCAGATTCATAATAATAAGAGTAATAAGTATAGTAGTTGTCGTTCTATCGATCATTTAAGCATAATATGGCGAATAATATGAGTTGGGTTGATAAAAATAAGAATAATAAGTATAGTAATTGTCGTTCTATCGATCATATCAGCATAATATGGTAATAATATGAGTTAGATTGATAATAATAAGAGTAATAAGTATAGTAAATGTCGTGCTATCGATCATATCTGCATAATATGGTTATTAATAAGAGTCAGATTGATAATAATAAGAGTAATAAGTATAGTAATTGTCGTTATATCGATCATATAACCATAATATGGCTAAGAGCATGAGTTAGATTGATAATAATAAGAGTAATGAGTATAGTAATTGTCGTTCTATCGATCATATCTGCATAATATGGTTAATAATATGAGTTAGATTGATAATAGTGAGTGTAATAAATATAGTAATTGTCGTTCTATCGCTCATATAAGCACAATATGGCTAATAATATGGGTTAGATTGATAATAATAAGAGTAATAAGTATAGTAATTGTCATTCTATCGATCATACCTGCATAATATGGTTAATAATATGAGTTAGATTGATAACAATAAGAGTAATGAGTCTAGTAATTGTCGTACTATCGATCATATAAGCATAATATGGCTTATAATGTGAGTTAGATTGATAATAGTGAGTGCAATAAATATAGTAATTGTCGTTCTATCGCTCATATAAGCACAATATGGCTAATAATATGAGTTAGATTGATAATAATAAGAGTAATAAGTATAGTAATTGTCGTTCCATCGATCATTTAAGCATAATATGGCTAATAATATGAGTCAGATTGATTATAATAACAGTAATAAGTATAGTAATTGTCGTTCTATCGATAATATAAGCATAATATGGCTAATAATATGAGTTAGATTGATAATACTAAGAGCAGTGAGTATAGTAATTCTCGTTCTATCGATCATATAAGCATAATATGGCTAATAATATGAGTTAGATTGATAATAATAAGAGTAGTAAGTATAGTAAATGTCGTGCTATCGATCATATCTGCATAATATGGTTAATAATATGAGTTAGATTGATAATAATAAGAGTAATAAGTATAGTATTTGTCGTTCTATCGATCATATAAGCATAATATGGCTAATAATACGAGTTAGATTGATAATAATAAGAGTAATAAGTATAGTAATTGTCGTTCTATCGATCATATAAGCATAATATGGCTAATAATATGAGTTAGATTGATAATACTAAGAGTAGTGAGTATAGTAATTCTCGTTCTATCGATCATATAAGCATAATATGGCTAATAATATGAGTTAGATTGATAATAATAAGAGTAATGAGTATAGTAATTGTAGTTCTATCGATCATTTAAGCATAATATGGCTAATAATGAGTTAGATTGATAATAATAACAGTAATAAGTATAGTAATTGTCGTTCTATCGCTCATATAAGCACAATATGGCTAATAATATGAGTTAGATTGATAATAATAAGAGTAATAAGTAAAGTTATTGTCGTTCTATCTATCATATAAGCATAATATGGCTAATAATATGAGTTAGATTGATAATAATAAGTGTAATATGTATAGTAATTGTCGTTCTATCGATCATATAAGCATAATATGGCTAATAATATGAGTTAGATTGATAATAGTGAGTGTAATAAGTATAGTGAATGTCGTTCTATCGATCATATCAGCATAATATGGGTAATAATATGAGTTGGATTGATAATAATAAGAGCAATGAGTATAGTAATTGTAGTTCTATCGATCATATAAGCATAATATGGCTAATAATATGAGTCAGATTCATAATAATAAGAGTAATAAGTATAGTAGTTGTCGTTCTATCGATCATTTAAGCATAATATGGCGAATAATATGAGTTGGGTTGATAAAAATAAGAATAATAAGTATAGTAATTGTCGTTCTATCGATCATATCAGCATAATATGGTAATAATATGAGTTAGAATGATAATAATAAGAGTAATAAGTATAGTAATTGTCGTTCTATCGATCATATCTGCATAATATGGCTAATAATATGAGTTAGATTGATAATACTAAGAGTAGTGAGTAGAGTAATTCTCGTTCTATCGATCATATAAGCATAATATGGCTAATAATATGAGTTAGATTGATAATAATAAGAGTAATGAGTATAGTAATTGTAGTTCTATCGATCATTTAAGCATAATATGGCTAATAATACGAGTTAGATTGATAATAATAAGAGTAATGAGTATAGTAATTGTAGTTCTATCGATCATTTAAGCATAATATGGCTAATAATATGAGTTAGATTGATAATAATAAGAGTAATGAGTATAGTAATTGTCGTTCTATCGATCATATCTGCATAATATGGTTAATAATATGAGTTAGATTGATAATAGTGAGTGTAATAAATATAGTAATTGTCGTTCTATCGCTCATATAAGCACAATATGGCTAATAATATGAGTTAGATTGATAATAATAAGAGTAATAAGTATAGTAATTGTCGTTCTATCGATCATATAAGCATAATATGGCTAATAATATGAGTTAGATTGATAATAATAAGTGTAATAAGTATAGTAATTGTCGTTCTATCGATCATAATTGCATAATATGGTTAATAATATGAATTAGATTGATAATAATAAGAGAAATGAGTATAGTAATTGTCGTACTATCGATCAGATAAGCATAACATGGCTAATAATATGAGTCAGATTGATAATAATAAGTGTAATAAGTATAGTAATTGTCGTTCTATCGATCATACCTGCATAATATGGTTAATAATATGAGTTAGATTGATAACAATAAGAGTAATGAGTATAGTAATTGTCGTACTATCGATCATATAAGCATAGTATGGCTTATAATGTGAGTTAGATTGATAATAGTGAGTGCAATAAATATAGTAATTGTCGTTCTATCGCTCATATAAGCACAATATGGCTAATAATATGAGTTAGATTGATAATAATAAGAGTAATAAGTATAGTAATTGTCGTTCCATCGATCATTTAAGCATAATATAGCTAATAATATGAGTCAGATTGATAATAATAACAGTAATAAGTATAGTAATTGTCGTTCTATCGATCATATTAGCATAATATGGTTAATAATATGAGTTAGATTGATAATAATAAGAGTAATAAGTATAGTATTTGTCGTTCTATCGATCATATAAGCATAATATGGCTAATAATACGAGTTAGATTGATAATAATAAGAGTAATAAGTATAGTAATTGTCGTTCTATCGATCATATAAGCATAATATGGCTAATAATATGAGTTAGATTGATAATACTAAGAGTAGTGAGTATAGTAATTCTCGTTCTATCGATCATATAAGCATAATATGGCTAATAATATGAGTTAGATTGATAATAATAAGAGTAATGAGTATAGTAATTGTAGTTCTATCGATCATTTAAGCATAATATGGCTAATAATATGAGTTAGATTGATAATAATAACAGTAATAAGTATAGTAATTGTCGTTCTATCGCTCATATAAGCACAATATGGCTAATAATATGAGTTAGATTGATAATAATAAGAGTAATAAGTAGAGTTATTGTCGTTCTATCTATCATATAAGCATAATATGGCTAATAATATGAGTTAGATTGTAAATAATAATAAGTGTAATATGTATAGTAATTGTCGTTCTATCGATCATATAAGCATAATATGGCTAATAATATGAGTTAGATTGATAATAGTGAGTGTAATAAGTATAGTGAATGTCGTTCTATCGATCATATCAGCATAATATGGGTAATAATATGAGTTGGATTGATAATAATAAGAGCAATGAGTATAGTAATTGTAGTTCTATCGATCATATAAGCATAATATGGCTAATAATATGAGTCAGATTCATAATAATAAGAGTAATAAGTATAGTAGTTGTCGTTCTATCGATCATTTAAGCATAATATGGCGAATAATATGAGTTGGGTTGATAAAAATAAGAATAATAAGTATAGTAATTGTCGTTCTATCGATCATATCAGCATAATATGGTTAATAATATGAGTTAGAATGATAATAATAAGAGTAATAAGTATAGTAATTGTCGTTCTATCGATCATATCTGCATAATATGGCTAATAATATGAGTTAGATTGATAATACTAAGAGTAGTGAGTATAGTAATTCTCGTTCTATCGATCATATAAGCATAATATGGCTAATAATATGAGTTAGATTGATAATAATAAGAGTAATGAGTATAGTAATTGTAGTTCTATCGATCATTTAAGCATAATATGGCTAATAATACGAGTTAGATTGATAATAATAAGAGTAATGAGTATAGTAATTGTAGTTCTATCGATCATTTAAGCATAATATGGCTAATAATATGAGTTAGATTGATAACAATAAGAGTAATGAGTATAGTAATTGTCGTTCTATCGATCATATCTGCATAATATGGTTAATAATATGAGTTAGATTGATAATAGTGAGTGTAATAAATATAGTAATTGTCGTTCTATCGCTCATATAAGCACAATATGGCTAATAATATGAGTTAGATTGATAATAATAAGAGTAATAAGTATAATAATTGTCGTTCTATCGATCATATAAGCATAATATGGCTAATAATATGAGTCAGATTGATAATAATAACAGTAATAAGTATAGTAATTGTCGTTCTGTCGATAATATAAGCATAATATGGCTAATAATATGAGTTAGATTGATAATACTAAGAGCAGTGAGTATAGTAATTCTCGTTCTATCGATCATATAAGCATAATATGGCTAATAATATGAGTTAGATTGATAATAATAAGAGTAATGAGTATAGTAATTGTAGTTCTATCGATCATTTAAGCATAATATGGCTAATAATACGAGTTAGATTGATAATAATAAGAGTAATGAGTATAGTAATTGTAGTTCTATCGATCATTTAAGCATAATATGGCTAATAATATGAGTTAGATTGATAATAATAAGAGTAATGAGTATAGTAATTGTCGTTCTATCGATCATATCTGCATAATATGGTTAATAATATGAGTTAGATTGATAATAGTGAGTGTAATAAATATAGTAATTGTCGTTCTATCGCTCATATAAGCACAATATGGCTAATAATATGAGTTAGATTGATAATAATAAGAGTAATAAGTATAGTAATTGTCGTTCTATCGATCATATAAGCATAATATGGCTAATAATATGAGTCAGATTGATAATAATAACAGTAATAAGTATAGTAATTGTCGTTCTATCGATAATATAAGCATAATATGGCTAATAATATGAGTTAGATTGATAATACTAAGAGCAGTGAGTATAGTAATTCTCGTTCTATCGATGATATAAGCATAATATGGCTAATAATATGAGTTAGATTGATAATAATAAGAGTAATAAGTATAGTAAATGTCGTGCTATCGATCATATCTGCATAATATGGTTAATAATATGAGTTAGATTGATAATAGTGAGTGTAATAAGTATAGTAATTGTCGTTCTATCGATCATTTAAGCATAATATGGCTAATAATATGAGTTAGATTGATAATAATAACAGTAATAAGTATAGTAATTGTCGTTCTATCGATAATATAAGCATAATATGGCTAATAATATGAGTTAGATTGATAATAATAAGAGTAATGAGTATAGTAATTGTAGTTCTATCGATCATTTAAGCATAATATGGCTAATAATACGAGTTAGATTGATAATAATAAGAGTAATGAGCATAGTGATTGTAGTTCTATCGATCATATCTGCATAATATGGTTATTAATATGAGTTAGATTGATAATAATAAGAGTAATAAGTATAGTAATTGTCGTTATATCGATCATATAACCATAATATGGCTAAGAGCATGAGTTAGATTGATAATAATAAGAGTAATGAGTATAGTAATTGTCGTTCTATCGATCATATCTGCATAATATGGTTAATAATATGAGTTAGATTGATAATAGTGAGTGTAATAAATATAGTAATTGTCGTTCTATCGCTCATATAAGCACAATATGGCTAATAATATGAGTTAGATTGATAATAATAAGAGTAATAAGTATAGTAATTGTCGTTCTATCGATCATTTAAGCATAACATGGCTAATAATATGAGTCAGATTGATAATAATAAGTGTAATAAGTATAGTAATTGTCGTTCTATCGATCATACCTGCATAATATGGTTAATAATATGAGTTAGATTGATAACAATAAGAGTAATGAGTATAGTAATTGTCGTACTATCGATCATATAAGCATAATATGGCTTATAATGTGAGTTAAATTGATAATAGTGAGTGCAATAAATATAGTAATTGTCGTTCTATCGCTCATATAAGCACAATATGGCTAATAATATGAGTTAGATTGATAATAATAAGAGTAATAAGTATAGTAATTGTCGTTCCATCGATCATTTAAGCATAATATAGCTAATAATATGAGTCAGATTGATAATAATAGCAGTAATAAGTATAGTAATTGTCGTTCTATCGATATTATAAGCATAATATGGCTAATAATATGAGTTAGATTGATAATACTAAGAGCAGTGAGTATAGTAATTCTCGTTCTATCGATCATATAAGCATAATATGGCTAATAATATGAGTTAGATTGATAATAATAAGAGTAATAAGTATAGTAAATGTCGTGCTATCGATCATATCTGCATAATATGGTTAATAATATGAGTTAGATTGATAATAGTGAGTGTAATAAGTATAGTAATTGTCGTTCTATCGATCATATTAGCATAATATGGTTAATAATATGAGTTAGATTGATAATAATAAGAGTAATAAGTATAGTATTTGTCGTTCTATCGATCATATAAGCATAATATGGCTAATAATACGAGTTAGATTGATAATAATAAGAGTAATAAGTATAGTAATTGTCGTTCTATCGATCATATAAGCATAATATGGCTAATAATATGAGTTAGATTGATAATAATAAGAGTAATGAGTATAGTAATTGTAGTTCTATCGATCATTTAAGCATAATATGGCTAATAATACGAGTTAGATTGATAATAATAAGAGTAATGAGTATAGTAATTGTAGTTCTATCGATCATTTAAGCATAATATGGCTAATAATATGAGTTAGATTGATAATAATAAGAGTAATGAGTATAGTAATTGTCGTTCTATCGATCATATCTGCATAATATGGTTAATAATATGAGTTAGATTGATAATAGTGAGTGTAATAAATATAGTAATTGTCGTTCTATCGCTCATATAAGCACAATATGGCTAATAATATGAGTTAGATTGATAATAATAAGAGTAATAAGTATAGTAATTGTCGTTCTATCGATCATATAAGCATAATATGGCTAATAATATGAGTCAGATTGATAATAATAACAGTAATAAGTATAGTAATTGTCGTTCTATCGATAATATAAGCATAATATGGCTAATAATATGAGTTAGATTGATAATACTAAGAGCAGTGAGTATAGTAATTCTCGTTCTATCGATGATATAAGCATAATATGGCTAATAATATGAGTTAGATTGATAATAATAAGAGTAATAAGTATAGTAAATGTCGTGCTATCGATCATATCTGCATAATATGGTTAATAATATGAGTTAGATTGATAATAGTGAGTGTAATAAGTATAGTAATTGTCGTTCTATCGATCATTTAAGCATAATATGGCTAATAATATGAGTTAGATTGATAATAATAACAGTAATAAGTATAGTAATTGTCGTTCTATCGATAATATAAGCATAATATGGCTAATAATATGAGTTAGATTGATAATAATAAGAGTAATGAGTATAGTAATTGTAGTTCTATCGATCATTTAAGCATAATATGGCTAATAATACGAGTTAGATTGATAATAATAAGAGTAATGAGCATAGTGATTGTAGTTCTATCGATCATATCTGCATAATATGGTTATTAATATGAGTTAGATTGATAATAATAAGAGTAATAAGTATAGTAATTGTCGTTATATCGATCATATAACCATAATATGGCTAAGAGCATGAGTTAGATTGATAATAATAAGAGTAATGAGTATAGTAATTGTCGTTCTATCGATCATATCTGCATAATATGGTTAATAATATGAGTTAGATTGATAATAGTGAGTGTAATAAATATAGTAATTGTCGTTCTATCGCTCATATAAGCACAATATGGCTAATAATATGAGTTAGATTGATAATAATAAGAGTAATAAGTATAGTAATTGTCGTTCTATCGATCATTTAAGCATAACATGGCTAATAATATGAGTCAGATTGATAATAATAAGTGTAATAAGTATAGTAATTGTCGTTCTATCGATCATACCTGCATAATATGGTTAATAATATGAGTTAGATTGATAACAATAAGAGTAATGAGTATAGTAATTGTCGTACTATCGATCATATAAGCATAATATGGCTTATAATGTGAGTTAAATTGATAATAGTGAGTGCAATAAATATAGTAATTGTCGTTCTATCGCTCATATAAGCACAATATGGCTAATAATATGAGTTAGATTGATAATAATAAGAGTAATAAGTATAGTAATTGTCGTTCCATCGATCATTTAAGCATAATATAGCTAATAATATGAGTCAGATTGATAATAATAGCAGTAATAAGTATAGTAATTGTCGTTCTATCGATATTATAAGCATAATATGGCTAATAATATGAGTTAGATTGATAATACTAAGAGCAGTGAGTATAGTAATTCTCGTTCTATCGATCATATAAGCATAATATGGCTAATAATATGAGTTAGATTGATAATAATAAGAGTAATAAGTATAGTAAATGTCGTGCTATCGATCATATCTGCATAATATGGTTAATAATATGAGTTAGATTGATAATAGTGAGTGTAATAAGTATAGTAATTGTCGTTCTATCGATCATATTAGCATAATATGGTTAATAATATGAGTTAGATTGATAATAATAAGAGTAATAAGTATAGTATTTGTCGTTCTATCGATCATATAAGCATAATATGGCTAATAATACGAGTTAGATTGATAATAATAAGAGTAATAAGTATAGTAATTGTCGTTCTATCGATCATATAAGCATAATATGGCTAATAATATGAGTTAGATTGATAATACTAAGAGTAGTGAGTATAGTAATTCTCGTTCTATCGATCATATAAGCATAATATGGCTAATAATATGAGTTAGATTGATAATAATAAGAGTAATGAGTATAGTAATTGTAGTTCTATCGATCATTTAAGCATAATATGGCTAATAATATGAGTTAGATTGATAATAATAACAGTAATAAGTATAGTAATTGTCGTTCTATCGATCATATCTGCATAATATGGTTAATAATATGAGTTAGATTGATAATAGTGAGTGTAATAAGTATAGTAATTGTCGTTCTGTCGATCATATTAGCATAATATGGTTAATAAAATGGGTTAGATTGATAATAATAAGAGTAATAAGTATAGTATTTGTCGTTCTATCGATCATATAAGCATAATATGGTTAATAATACGAGTTAGATTGATAATAATAAGAGTAATGAGTATAGTAATTGTAGTTCTATCGATCATTTAAGCATAATATGGCTAATAATATGAGTTAGATTGATAATAATAAGAGTAATGAGTATAGTGATTGTAGTTCTATCGATCATATCTGCATAATATGGTTAATAATATGAATTAGATTGATAATAATAAGAGTAATAAGTATAGTAATTGTCGTTATATCGATCATATAACCATAATATGGCTAAGAGCATGAGTTAGATTGATAATAATAAGAGTAATGAGTATAGTAATTGTCGTTCTATCGATCATATCTGCATAATATGGTTAATAATATGAGTTAGATTGATAATAGTGAGTGTAATAAATATAGTAATTGTCGTTCTATCGCTCATATAAGCACAATATGGCTAATAATATGAGTTAGATTGATAATCATAAGAGTAATAATTATAGTAATTGTCGTTCTATCGATCATATAAGCATAATATGGCTAATAATTGAGTTAGATTGATAATAATAAGTGTATTAAGTATAGTAATTGTCGTTCTATCGATCATAATTGCATAATATGGTTAATAATATGAATTAGATTGATAATAATAAGAGAAATGAGTATAGTAATTGTCGTACTATCGATCAGATAAGCATAACATGGCTAATAATATGAGTCAGATTGATAATAATAAGTGTAATAAGTATAGTAATTGTCGTTCTATCGATCATACCTGCATAATATGGTTAATAATATGAGTTAGATTGATAACAATAAGAGTAATGAGTATAGTAATTGTCGTACTATCGATCATATAAGCATAATATGGCTTATAATGTGAGTTAGATTGATAATAGTGAGTGTAATAAGTATAGTAATTGTCGTTCTATCGATCATACCTGCATAATATGGTTAATAATATGAGTTAGATTGATAACAATAAGAGTAATGAGTATAGTAATTGTCGTACTATCGATCATATAAGCATAATATGGCTTATAATGTGAGTTAGATTGATAATAGTGAGTGCAATAAATATAGTAATTGTCGTTCTATCGCTCATATAAGCACAATATGGCTAATAATATGAGTTAGATTGATAATAATAAGAGTAATAAGTATAGTAATTGTCGTTCCATCGATCATTTAAGCATAATATAGCTAATAATATGAGTCAGATTGATAATAATAACAGTAATAAGTATAGTAATTGTCGTTCTATCGATAATATAAGCATAATATGGCTAATAATATGAGTTAGATTGATAATACTAAGAGCAGTGAGTATAGTAATTCTCGTTCTATCGATCATATAAGCATAATATGGCTAATAATATGAGTTAGATTGATAATAATAAGAGTAATAAGTATAGTAAATGTCGTGCTATCGATCATATCTGCATAATATGGTTAATAATATGAGTTAGATTGATAATAGTGAGTGTAATAAGTATAGTAATTGTCGTTCTGTCGATCATATTAGCATAATATGGTTAATAAAATGAGTTAGATTGATAATAATAAGAGTAATGAGTATAGTAATTGTAGTTCTATCGATCATTTAAGCATAATATGGCTAATAATATGAGTTAGATTGATAATAATAACAGTAATAAGTATAGTAATTGTCGTTCTATCGATCATATCTGCATAATATGGTTAATAATATGAGTTAGATTGATAATACTAAGAGTAGTGAGTATAGTAATTCTCGTTCTATCGATCATATAAGCATAATATGGCTAATAATATGAGTTAGATTGATAATAATAAGAGTAATGAGTATAGTAATTGTAGTTCTATCGATCATTTAAGCATAATATGGCTAATAATATGAGTTAGATTGATAATAATAACAGTAATAAATATAGTAATTGTCGTTCTATCGAACATATCTGCATAATATGGTTAATAATATGAGTTAGATTGATAATAGTGAGTGTAATAAGTATAGTAATTGTCGTTCTGTCGATCATATTAGCATAATATGGTTAATAAAATGAGTTATATTGATAATAATAAGAGTAATAAGTATAGTATTTGTCGTTCTATCGATCATATAAGCATAATATGGCTAATAATACGAGTTAGATTGATAATAATAAGAGTAATGAGTATAGTAATTGTAGTTCTATCGATCATTTAAGCATAATATGGCTAATAATATGAGTTAGATTGATAATAATAAGAGTAATGAGTATAGTGATTGTAGTTCTATCGATCATATCTGCATAATATGGTTAATAATATGAGTTAGATTGATAATAATAAGAGTAATAAGTATAGTAATTGTCGTTATATCGATCATATAACCATAATATGGCTAAGAGCATGAGTTAGATTGATAATAATAAGAGTAATGAGTATAGTAATTGTCGTTCTATCGATCATATCTGCATAATATGGTTAATAATATGAGTTAGATTGATAATAGTGAGTGTAATAAATATAGTAATTGTCGTTCTATCGCTCATATAAGCACAATATGTCTAATAATATGAGTTAGATTGATAATAATAAGAGTAATAATTATAGTAATTGTCGTTCTATCGATCATATAAGCATAATATGGCTAATAATTGAGTTAGATTGATAATAATAAGTGTATTAAGTATAGTAATTGTCGTTCTATCGATCATAATTGCATAATATGGTTAATAATATGAATTAGATTGATAATAATAAGAGAAATGAGTATAGTAATTGTCGTACTATCGATCAGATAAGCATAACATGGCTAATAATATGAGTCAGATTGATAATAATAAGTGTAATAAGTATAGTAATTGTCGTTCTATCGATCATACCTGCATAATATGGTTAATAATATGAGTTAGATTGATAACAATAAGAGTAATGAGTATAGTAATTGTCGTACTATCGATCATATAAGCATAATATGGCTTATAATGTGAGTTAGATTGATAATAGTGAGTGCAATAAATATAGTAATTGTCGTTCTATCGCTAATATAAGCACAATATGGCTAATAATATGAGTTAGATTGATAATAATAAGAGTAATAAGTATAGTAATTGTCGTTCTATCGATCATATAAGCATAATATGGCTAATAATATGAGTTAGATTGATAATAATAAGAGTAATAAGTATAGTAATTGTCGTTCTATCGATCATTTAAGCATAATATGGCTAATAATATGAGTCAGATTGATAATAAAAACAGTAATAAGTATAGTAATTGTCGTTCTATCGATAATATAAGCATAATATGGCTAATAATATGAGTTAGATTGATAATACTAAGAGCAGTGAGTATAGTAATTCTCGTTCTATCGATCATATAAGCATAATATGGCTAATAATATGAGTTAGATTGATAATAATAAGAGTAATGAGTATAGTAATTGTAGTTCTATCGATCATTTAAGCATAATATGGCTAATAATATGAGTTAGATTGATAATAATAAGAGTAATAAGTATAGTAATTGTCGTTCTATCGATCATTTAAGCATAATATGGCTAATAATATGAGTCAGATTGACAATAATAACAGTAATAAGTATAGTAATTGTCGTTCTATCGATAATATAAGCATAATATGGCTAATAATATGAGTTAGATTGATAATACTAAGGGCAGTGAGTATAGTAATTATCGTTCTATCGATCATATAAGCATAATATGGCTAATAATATGAGTTAGATTGATAATAATAAGAGTAATGAGTATAGTAATTGTAGTTCTATCGATCATTTAAGCATAATATGGCTAATAATATGAGTTAGATTGATAATAATAACAGTAATAAGTATACTAATTGTCGTTCTATCGCTCATATAAGCACAATATGGCTAATAATATGAGTTAGATTGATAATAATAAGGGTAATAAGTATAGTTATTGTCGTTCTATCGATCATATAAGCATAATATGGCTAATAATATGAGTTAGATTGATAATAATAAGTGTAATAAGTATAGTAATTGTCGTTCTATCGATCATATTAGCATAATATGGCTAATAATATGAGTTAGATTGATAATAGTGAGTGTAATAAGTATAGTGAATGTCGTTCTATCGATCATATCAGCATAATATGGGTAATAATATGAGTTGGATTGAAAATAATAAGAGCAATGAGTATAGTAATTGTAGTTCTATCGATCATATAAGCATAATATGGCTAATAATATGAGTCAGATTCATAATAATAAGAGTAATAAGTATAGTAGTTGTCGTTCTATCGATCATTTTAGCATAATATGGCGAATAATATGAGTTAGATTGATAATAGTGAGTGTAATAAGTATAGTAATTGTCGTTCTGTCGATCATATTAGCATAATATGGTTAATAAAATGAGTTATATTGATAATAATAAGAGTAATAAGTATAGTATTTGTCGTTCTATCGATCATATAAGCATAATATGGCTAATAATACGAGTTAGATTGATAATAATAAGAGTAATGAGTATAGTAATTGTAGTTCTATCGATCATTTAAGCATAATATGGCTAATAATATGAGTTAGATTGATAATAATAAGAGTAATGAGTATAGTGATTGTAGTTCTATCGATCATATCTGCATAATATGGTTAATAATATGAGTTAGATTGATAATAATAAGAGTAATAAGTATAGTAATTGTCGTTATATCGATCATATAACCATAATATGGCTAAGAGCATGAGTTAGATTGATAATAATAAGAGTAATGAGTATAGTAATTGTCGTTCTATCGATCATATCTGCATAATATGGTTAATAATATGAGTTAGATTGATAATAGTGAGTGTAATAAATATAGTAATTGTCGTTCTATCGCTCATATAAGCACAAAATGTCTAATAATATGAGTTAGATTGATAATAATAAGAGTAATAATTATAGTAATTGTCGTTCTATCGATCATATAAGCATAATATGGCTAATAATTGAGTTAGATTGATAATAATAAGTGTATTAAGTATAGTAATTGTCGTTCTATCGATCATAATTGCATAATATGGCTAATAATATGAGTTAGATTGATAATAATAAGAGTAATAAGTATAGTAATTGTCGTTCTATCGATCATATAAGCATAATATGGCTAATAATATGAGTTAGATTGATAATAATAAGAGTAATAAGTATAGTAATTGTCGTTCTATCGATCATTTAAGCATAATATGGCTAATAATATGAGTCAGATTGATAATAAAAACAGTAATAAGTATAGTAATTGTCGTTCTATCGATAATATAAGCATAATATGGCTAATAATATGAGTTAGATTGATAATACTAAGAGCAGTGAGTATAGTAATTCTCGTTCTATCGATCATATAAGCATAATATGGCTAATAATATGAGTTAGATTGATAATAATAAGAGTAATGAGTATAGTAATTGTAGTTCTATCGATCATTTAAGCATAATATGGCTAATAATATGAGTTAGATTGATAATAATAAGAGTAATAAGTATAGTAATTGTCGTTCTATCGATCATTTAAGCATAATATGGCTAATAATATGAGTCAGATTGACAATAATAACAGTAATAAGTATAGTAATTGTCGTTCTATCGATAATATAAGCATAATATGGCTAATAATATGAGTTAGATTGATAATACTAAGGGCAGTGAGTATAGTAATTATCGTTCTATCGATCATATAAGCATAATATGGCTAATAATATGAGTTAGATTGATAATAATAAGAGTAATGAGTATAGTAATTGTAGTTCTATCGATCATTTAAGCATAATATGGCTAATAATATGAGTTAGATTGATAATAATAACAGTAATAAGTATACTAATTGTCGTTCTATCGCTCATATAAGCACAATATGGCTAATAATATGAGTTAGATGGATAATAATAAGGGTAATAAGTATAGTTATTGTCGTTCTATCGATCATATAAGCATAATATGGCTAATAATATGAGTTAGATTGATAATAATAAGTGTAATAAGTATAGTAATTGTCGTTCTATCGATCATATTAGCATAATATGGCTAATAATATGAGTTAGATTGATAATAGTGAGTGTAATAAGTATAGTGAATGTCGTTCTATCGATCATATAAGCACAATATGGTTAATAATATGAGTTAGATTGATAATAATAAGAGTAATAAGTATAGTAATTGTCGTTCTATCGATCATATATGCATAATATGGTTAATACTATGAGTTAGATTGATAATAGTGAGTGTAATAAGTATAGTGAATGTCGTTCTATCGATCATATCAGCATAATATGGGTAATAATATGAGTAGGATTGATAATAATAAGAGTAATGAGTATAGTAATTGTAGTTCTATCGATCATTTAAGCATAATATGGCTAATAATATGAGTTAGATTGATAAAAATAAGAGTAATGAGTATAGTGATTGTCGTTCTATCGATCATATATGCATAATATGGTTAATAATATGAGTTAGATTGATAATAGTGAGTGTAATAAGTATAGTGAATGTCGTTCTATCGATCATATCAGCATAATATGGGTAATAATATGAGTTGGATTGATAATAATAAGAGCAATGAGTATAGTAATTGTAGTTCTATCGATCATATAAGCATAATATGGCTAATAATATGAGTCAGATTCATAATAATAAGAGTAATAAGTATAGTAGTTGTCGTTCTATCGATCATTTTAGCATAATATGGCGAATAATATGAGTTGGGTTGATAAAAATAAGTGTAATAAGTATAGTAATTGTCGTTCTATCGATCATATCAGCATAATATGGTTAATAATATGAGTTAGATTGATAATAATAAGAGTAATAAGTATAGTAATTGTCGTTATATCGATCATATAACCATAATATGGCTAATAGCATGAGTTAGATTGATAATAATAAGAGTAATGAGTATAGTAATTGTCGTTCTATCGATCATATCTGCATAATATGGTTAATAATATGAGTTAGATTGATAATAGTGAATGTAATAAATATAGTAATTGTCGTTCTATCGCTCATATAAGCACAATATGGTTAATAATATGAGTTAGATTGATAATAATAAGAGTAATAAGTATAGTAATTGTCGTTCTATCGATCATATATGCATAATATGGTTAATAATATGAGTTAGATTGATAATAGTGAGTGTAATAAGTATAGTGAATGTCGTTCTATCGATCATATCAGCATAATATGGGTAATAATATGAGTAGGATTGATAATAATAAGAGTAATGAGTATAGTAATTGTAGTTCTATCGATCATTTAAGCATAATATGGCTAATAATATGAGTTAGATTGATAAAAATAAGAGTAATGAGTATAGTGATTGTAGTTCTATCGATCATATCTGCATAATATGGTTAATAATATGAGTTAGATTGATAATAATAAGAGTAATAAGTATAGTATTTGTCGTTCTATCGATCATTTAAGCATAATATGGCTAATAATATGAGTTAGATTGATAATACTAAGAGGAGTGAGTATAGTAATTGTCGTTCTATCGATCATATAAGCATAATATGGCTAATAATATGAGTTAGATTGATAATAATAAGAGTAATGAGTATAGTAATTGTAGTTCTATCGATCATATCTGCATAATATGGTTAATAATATGAGTTAGAATGATAATAATAAGAGTAATAAGTATAGTAATTGTCGTTCTATCGATCATATCTGCATAATATGGTTAATAATATGAGTTAGATTGATAATAGTGAGTGTAATAAGTATAGTGAATGTCGTTCTATCGATCATATCAGCATAATATGGGTAATAATATGAGTTGGATTGATAATAATAAGAGTAATGAGTATAGTAATTGTAGTTCTATCGATCATACAAGCATAATATGGTTAATAATATGAGTTAGATTGATAACAATAAGAGTAATGAGTATAGTAATTGTCGTACTATCGATCATATAAGCATAATATGGCTAATAATATGAGTTAGATTGATAATAATGAGAGTAATAAGTATAGTAACTGTCGTTCTATCGATCATATAAGCATAATATGGCTAATAATATGAGTTAGAGTGATAATACTAAGAGTAGTGAGTATAGTAATTCTCATTCTATCGATCATATAAGCATAATATGGCTAATAATATGAGTTAGATTGATAATAATAAGGGTAATAAGTATAGTAATTGTCGTTCTCTCGATCATATCTGCATAATATGGTTAATAATATGCGTTAGAATGATAATAATAAGAGTAATAAGTATAGTAATTGTCGTTCTATCGATCATATAAGCATAATATGGCTAATAATATGAGTTAGATTGATAATAATAAGAGTAATGAGTATAGTAATTGTAGTTCTATCGATCATATCTGCATAATATGGTTAATAATATGAGTTAGAATGATAATAATAAGAGTAATAAGTATAGTAATTGTCGTTCTATCGATCATATCTGCATAATATGGTTAATAATATGAGTTAGATTGATAATAATAAGAGTAATAAGTATAGTAATTGTCGTTATATCGATCATATAACCATAATATGGCTAATAGCATGAGTTAGATTGATAATAATAAGAGTAATGAGTATAGTAATTGTCGTTCTATCGATCATATCTGCATAATATGGTTAATAATATGAGTTAGATTGATAATAGTGAGTGTAATAAATATAGTAATTGTCGTTCTATCGCTCATATAAGCACAATATGGCTAATAATATGAGTTAGATTGATAATAATAAGAGTAATAAGTATAGTAATTGTCGTTATATCGATCATATTACCATAATATGGTTAATAGCATGAGTTAGATTGATAATAATAAGAGTAATGAGTATAGTAATTGTCGTTCTATCGATCATATCTGCATAATATGGTTAATAATATGAGTTAGATTGATAATAGTGAGTGTAATAAATATAGTAATTGTCGTTCTATCGCTCTTATAAGCACAATATGGTTAATAATATGAGTTAGATTGATAATTATAAGAGTAATAAGTATAGTAGTTGTCGTTCTATCGATCATATATGCATAATATGGTTAATACTATGAGTTAGATTGATAATAGTAAATGTAATAAGTATAGTGAATGTCGTTCTATCGATCATATCAGCATAATATGGGTAATAATATGAGTTGGATTGATAATAATAAGAGTAATGAGTATAGTAATTGTAGTTCTATCGATCATATAAGCATAATATGGCTAATAATATGAGTAAGATTGATAATAATAAGAGTAATAAGTATAGTAATTGTCGTTCTATCGATCATATATGCATAATATGGTTAATAATATGAGTTAGATTGATAATAGTGAGTGTAATAAGTATAGTGAATGTCGTTCTATCGATCATATCAGCATAATATGGGTAATAATATGAGTAGGATTGATAATAATAAGAGTAATGAGTATAGTAATTGTAGTTCTATCGATCATTTAAGCATAATATGGTTAATAATATGAGTTAGATTGATAACAATAAGAGTAATGAGTATAGTAATTGTCGTACTATCGATCATATAAGCATAATATGGCTAATAATATGAGTTAGATTGATAATAATGAGAGTAATAAGTATAGTAACTGTCGTTCTATCGATCATATAAGCATAATATGGCTAATAATATGAGTTAGATTGATAATACTAAGAGGAGTGAGTATAGTAATTGTCGTTCTATCGATCATATAAGCATAATATGGCTAATAATATGAGTTAGATTGATAATAATAAGAGTAATGAGTATAGTAATTGTAGTTCTATCGATCATATCTGCATAATATGGTTAATAATATGAGTTAGAATGATAATAATAAGAGTAATAAGTATAGTAATTGTCGTTCTATCGATCATATCTGCATAATATGGTTAATAATATGAGTTAGATTGATAATAGTGAGTGTAATAAGTATAGTGAATGTCGTTCTATCGATCATATCAGCATAATATGGGTAATAATATGAGTTGGATTGATAATAATAAGAGTAATGAGTATAGTAATTGTAGTTCTATCGATCATACAAGCATAATATGGTTAATAATATGAGTTAGATTGATAACAATAAGAGTAATGAGTATAGTAATTGTCGTACTATCGATCATATAAGCATAATATGGCTAATAATATGAGTTAGATTGATAATAATGAGAGTAATAAGTATAGTAACTGTCGTTCTATCGATCATATAAGCATAATATGGCTAATAATATGAGTTAGAGTGATAATACTAAGAGTAGTGAGTATAGTAATTCTCATTCTATCGATCATATAAGCATAATATGGCTAATAATATGAGTTAGATTGATAATAATAAGGGTAATAAGTATAGTAATTGTCGTTCTCTCGATCATATAAGCATAATATGGCTAATAATATGAGTTAGATTGATAATACTAAGAGGAGTGAGTATAGTAATTGTCGTTCTATCGATCATATAAGCATAATATGGCTAATAATATGAGTTAGATTGATAATAATAAGAGTAATGAGTATAGTAATTGTAGTTCTATCGATCATATCTGCATAATATGGTTAATAATATGAGTTAGAATGATAATAATAAGAGTAATAAGTATAGTAATTGTCGTTCTATCGATCATATCTGCATAATATGGTTAATAATATGAGTTAGATTGATAATAATAAGAGTAATAAGTATAGTAATTGTCGTTATATCGATCATATAACCATAATATGGCTAATAGCATGAGTTAGATTGATAATAATAAGAGTAATGAGTATAGTAATTGTCGTTCTATCGATCATATCTGCATAATATGGTTAATAATATGAGTTAGATTGATAATAGTGAGTGTAATAAATATAGTAATTGTCGTTCTATCGCTCATATAAGCACAATATGGCTAATAATATGAGTTAGATTGATAATAATAAGAGTAATAAGTATAGTAATTGTCGTTATATCGATCATATAACCATAATATGGTTAATAGCATGAGTTAGATTGATAATAATAAGAGTAATGAGTATAGTAATTGTCGTTCTATCGATCATATCTGCATAATATGGTTAATAATATGAGTTAGATTGATAATAGTGAGTGTAATAAATATAGTAATTGTCGTTCTATCGCTCTTATAAGCACAATATGGTTAATAATATGAGTTAGATTGATAATTATAAGAGTAATAAGTATAGTAGTTGTCGTTCTATCGATCATATATGCATAATATGGTTAATACTATGAGTTAGATTGATAATAGTAAATGTAATAAGTATAGTGAATGTCGTTCTATCGATCATATCAGCATAATATGGGTAATAATATGAGTTGGATTGATAATAATAAGAGTAATGTGTATAGTAATTGTAGTTCTATCGATCATATAAGCATAATATGGCTAATAATATGAGTAAGATTCATAATAATAAGAGTAATAAGTATAGTAATTGTCGTTCTATCGATCATTTAAGCATTATATGGGGAATAATATGAGTTGGGTTGATAAAAATAAGAATAATAAGTATAGTAATTGTCGTTCTATCGATCATATAAGCATAATATGGCTAATAATATGAGTTAGGTTGATAATAACAAGAGTAATAAGTATAGTAAATGTCGTGCTATCGATCATATCTGCATAATATGGTTAATAATATGAGTTAGATTGATAATAGTGAGTGTAATAAGTATAGTAATTGTCGTTCTGTCGATCATATTAGCATAATATGGTTAACAAAATGAGTTAGATTGATAATAATAAGAGTAATAAGTATAGTATTTGTCGTTCTATCGATCATATAAGCATAATATGGCTAATAATACGAGTTAGATTGATAATAATAAGAGTAATGACTATAGTGATTGTAGTTCTATCGATCATATCTGCATAATATGGTTAATAATATGAGTTAGATTGATAATAATAAGAGTAATAAGTATAGTAATTGTCGTTATATCGATCATATAACCATAATATGGCTAAGAGCATGAGTTAGATTGATAATAATAAGAGTAATGAGTATAGTAATTGTCATTCTATCGATCATATCTGCATAATATGGTTAATAATATGAGTTAGATTGATAATAGTGAGTGTAATAAATATAGTAATTGTCGTTCTATCGCTCATATAAGCACAATATGGCTAATAATATGAGTTAGATTGATAATAATAAGAGTAATAAGTATAGTAATTGTCGTTCTATCGATCATATAAGCATAATATGGCTAATAATATGAGTTAGATTGATAATAATAAGTGTAATAAGTATAGTAATTGTCGTTCTATCGATCATAATTGCATAATATGGTTAATAATATGAATTAGATTGATAATAATAAGAGAAATGAGTATAGTAATTGTCGTACTATCGATCAGATAAGCATAACATGGCTAATAATATGAGTCAGATTGATAATAATAAGTGTAATAAGTCTAGTAATTGTCGTTCTATCGATCATACCTGCATAATATGGTTAATAATATGAGTTAGATTCATAACAATAAGAGTAATGAGTATAGTAATTGTCGTACTATCGATCATATAAGCATAATATGGCTTATAATGTGAGTTAGATTGATAATATTATGAGTAATAAGTATAGTAATTGTCGTTATATCGATCATATACCCATAATATGGCTAATAGCATGAGTTAGATTGATAATTATAAGAGTAATAAGTATAGTAATTGTCGTTCTATCGATCATTTAAGCATAATATGGCTAATAATATGAGTTAGATTGATAACAGTGAGTGTAATAAGTATAGTGAATGTCGTTCTATCGATCATATCAGCATAATATGGGTAATAATATGAGTAGGATTGATAATAATAAGAGTAATGAGTATAGTAATTGTAGTTCTATCGATCATTTAAGCATAATATGGCTAATAATATGAGTTAGATTGATAAAAATAAGAGTAATGAGTATAGTGATTGTAGTTCTATCGATCATATCTGCATAATATGGTTAATAATATGAGTTAGATTGATAATAATAAGAGTAATAAGTATAGTATTTGTCGTTCTATCGATCATATAAGCATAATATGGCTAATAATATGAGTTAGATTGATAATAATAAGAGTAATAAGTATAGTAATTGTCGTTCTATCGATCATTTAAGCATAATATGGCTAATAATATGAGTCAGATTGATAATAATAACAGTAATAAGTATAGTAATTGTCGTTCTATCGACAATATAAGCATAATATGGCTAATAATATGAGTTAGATTGATAATACTAAGAGTAGTGAGTATAGTAATTCTCGTTCTATCGATCATATAAGCATAATATGGCTAATAATATGAGTTAGATTGATAATAATGAGAGTAATAAGTATAGTAACTGTCGTTCTATCGATCATATAAGCATAATATGGCTAATAATATGAGTTAGAGTGATAATACTAAGAGTAGTGAGTATAGTAATTCTCATTCTATCGATCATATAAGCATAATATGGCTAATAATATGAGTTAGATTGATAATAATAAGGGTAATAAGTATAGTAATTGTCGTTCTCTCGATCATATAAGCATAATATGGCTAATAATATGAGTTAGATTGATAATACTAAGAGGAGCGAGTATAGTAATTGTCGTTCTATCGATCATATAAGCATAATATGGCTAATAATATCAGTTAGATTTACAATAATAAGAGTAATAAGTATAGTAATTGTCGTTCTATCGATCATATAAGCACAATATGGCTAATAATATAAGTTAGATTGATAATAATAAGAGTCATAAGTATAGTAATTGTCGTTCTATCGATCATATCTGCATAATATGGTTAATAATATGAGTTAGATTGATAATAGTGAGTGTAATAAATATAGTAATTGTCGTTCTATCGCTCATATAAGCACAATATGGCTAATAATATGAGTTAGATTGATAATAATAAGAGTAATAAGTATAGTAATTGTCGTTCTATCGATCATATAAGCATAATATGGCTAATAATATGAGTTAGACTGATAATAATAAGTGTAATAAGTATAGTAATTGTCGTTCTATCGATCATAATTGCATAATATGGTTAATAATATGAATTAGATTGATAATAATAAGAGAAATGAGTATAGTAATTGTCGTACTATCGATCATATAAGCATAATATGGCTAATAATATGAGTTAGATTGATAATAGTGAGTGTAATAAATATAGTAATTGTCGTTCTATCGCTCATATAAGCACAATATGGTTAATAATATGAGTTAGATTGATAATAATAAGAGTAATAAGTATAGTAATTGTCGTTCTATCGATCATATATGCATAATATGGTTAATAATATGAGTTAGATTGATAATAGTGAGTGTAATAAGTATAGTGAATGTCGTTCTATCGATCATATCAGCATAATATGGCTAATAATATGAGTTAGATTCATAATAATAAGAGTAATAAGTATAGTAATTGTCGTTCTATCGATCATATAAGCATAATAGGGCTAATAATATGAGTTAGATTGATAATAATAAGAGTAATAAGTATAGTAATTGTCGTTCTATCGATCATATCTGCATAATATGGTTAATAATATGAGTTAGATTGATAATATTATGAGTAATAAGTATAGTAATTGTCGTTATATCGATCATATAACCATAATATGGCTAATAGCATGAGTTAGATTGATAATAATAAGAGTAATGAGTATAGTAATTGTCGTTCTATCTATCATATCTGCATAATATGGGTAATAATATGAGTTAGATTCATAATAATAAGAGTAACAAGTACAGTAATTGTCGTTCTATCGATCATATAAGCATAATATGGCTAATAATGTGAGTTAGAATTATAATAATAAGAGTAATAAGTATAGTAATTGTCGTTCTATCGATCATATAAGCACAATATGGCTAATAATATGAGTTAGATTGATAATAATAAGAGTAATAAGTATAGTAATTGTCGTTCTATCGATCATATCTGCATAATATGGTTAATAATATGAGTTAGATTGATAATATTATGAGTAATAAGTATAGTAATTGTCGTTATATCGATCATATAACCATAATATGGCTAATAGCATGAGTTAGATTGATAATAATAAGAGTAATGAGTATAGTAATTGTCGTTCTATCTATCATATCTGCATAATATGGGTAATAATATGAGTTAGATTCATAATAATAAGAGTAACAAGTACAGTAATTGTCGTTCTATCGATCATATAAGCATAATATGGCTAATAATGTGAGTTAGATTTATAATAATAAGAGTAATAAGTATAGTAATTGTCGTTCTATCGATCATATAAGCACAATATGGCTAATAATATGAGTTAGATTGATAATAATAAGAGTAATAAGTATAGTAATTGTCGTTCTATCGATCATATCTGCATAATATGGTTAATAATATGAGTTAGATTGATAATATTATGAGTAATAAGTATAGTAATTGTCGTTATATCGATCATATACCCATAATATGGCTAATAGCATGAGTTAGATTGATAATAATAAGAGTAATGAGTATAGTAATTGTCGTTCTATCGATCATATCTGCATAATATGGTTAATAATATGAGTTAGATTGATAATAGTGAGTGTAATAAATATAGTAATTGTCGTTCTATCGCTCATATAAGCACAATATGGCTAATAATATGAGTTACATTGATAATAATAAGAGTAATAAGTATAGTAATTGTCGTTATATCGATCATATAACCATAATATGGTTAATAGCATGAGTTAGATTGATAATAATAAGAGTAATGAGTATAGTAATTGTCGTTCTATCGATCATATCTGCATAATATGGTTAATAATATGAGTTAGATTGATAATAGTGAGTGTAATAAATATAGTAATTGTCGTTCTATCGCTCTTATAAGCACAATATGGTTAATAATATGAGTTAGATTGATAATAATAAGAGTGATAAGTATAGTAGTTGTCGTTCTATCGATCATATATGCATAATATGGTTAATAATATGAGTTAGATTGATAATAGTAAATGTAATAAGTATAGTGAATGTCGTTCTATCGATCATATCAGCATAATATGGGTAATAATATGAGTTGGGTTGATAAAAATAAGAATAATAAGTATAGTAATTGTCGTTCTATCGATCATATAAGCATAATATGGCTAATAATATGAGTTAGGTTGATAATAACAAGAGTAATAAGTATAGTAAATGTCGTGCTATCGATCATATCTGCATAATATGGTTAATAATATGAGTTAGATGGATAATAGTGACTGTAATAAGTATAGTAATTGTCGTTCTGTCGACCATATTAGCATAATATGGTTAATAAAATGAGTTAGATTGATAATAATAAGAGTAATAAGTATAGTATTTGTCGTTCTATCGATCATATAAGCATAATATGGCTAATAATATGAGTTAGATTGATAATAATAAGAGTAATAATTATAGTAATTGTCGTTCTATCGATCATATCTGCATAATATGGTTAATAATATGAGTTAGATTGATAATATTATGAGTAATAAGTATAGTAATTGTCGTTATATCGATCATATAACCATAATATGGCTAATAGCATGAGTTAGATTGATAATAATAAGAGTAATAAGTATAGTAATTGTCGTTCTATCGATCATATCTGCATAATATGGTTAATAATATGAGTTAGATTGATAATATTATGAGTAATAAGTATAGTAATTGTCGTTATATCGATCATATACCCATAATATGGCTAATAGCATGAGTTAGATTGATAATTATAAGAGTAATAAGTATAGTAATTGTCGTTCTATCGATCATTTAAGCATAATATGGCTAATAATATGAGTTAGATTGATAACAGTGAGTGTAATAAGTATAGTGAATGTCGTTCTATCGATCATATCAGCATAATATGGGTAATAATATGAGTAGGATTGATAATAATAAGAGTAATGAGTATAGTAATTGTAGTTCTATCGATCATTTAAGCATAATATGGCTAATAATATGAGTTAGATTGATAAAAATAAGAGTAATGAGTATAGTGATTGTAGTTCTATCGATCATATCTGCATAATATGGTTAATAATATGAGTTAGATTGATAATAATAAGAGTAATAAGTATAGTATTTGTCGTTCTATCGATCATATAAGCATAATATGGCTAATAATATGAGTTAGATTGATAATAATAAGAGTAATAAGTATAGTAATTGTCGTTCTATCGATCATTTAAGCATAATATGGCTAATAATATGAGTCAGATTGATAATAATAACAGTAATAAGTATAGTAATTGTCGTTCTATCGACAATATAAGCATAATATGGCTAATAATATGAGTTAGATTGATAATACTAAGAGTAGTGAGTATAGTAATTCTCGTTCTATCGATCATATAAGCATAATATGGCTAATAATATGAGTTAGATTGATAATAATGAGAGTAATAAGTATAGTAACTGTCGTTCTATCGATCATATAAGCATAATATGGCTAATAATATGAGTTAGAGTGATAATACTAAGAGTAGTGAGTATAGTAATTCTCATTCTATCGATCATATAAGCATAATATGGCTAATAATATGAGTTAGATTGATAATAATAAGGGTAATAAGTATAGTAATTGTCGTTCTCTCGATCATATAAGCATAATATGGCTAATAATATGAGTTAGATTGATAATACTAAGAGGAGCGAGTATAGTAATTGTCGTTCTATCGATCATATAAGCATAATATGGCTAATAATATCAGTTAGATTTACAATAATAAGAGTAATAAGTATAGTAATTGTCGTTCTATCGATCATATAAGCACAATATGGCTAATAATATAAGTTAGATTGATAATAATAAGAGTCATAAGTATAGTAATTGTCGTTCTATCGATCATATCTGCATAATATGGTTAATAATATGAGTTAGATTGATAATAGTGAGTGTAATAAATATAGTAATTGTCGTTCTATCGCTCATATAAGCACAATATGGCTAATAATATGAGTTAGATTGATAATAATAAGAGTAATAAGTATAGTAATTGTCGTTCTATCGATCATATAAGCATAATATGGCTAATAATATGAGTTAGACTGATAATAATAAGTGTAATAAGTATAGTAATTGTCGTTCTATCGATCATAATTGCATAATATGGTTAATAATATGAATTAGATTGATAATAATAAGAGAAATGAGTATAGTAATTGTCGTACTATCGATCATATAAGCATAATATGGCTAATAATATGAGTTAGATTGATAATAGTGAGTGTAATAAATATAGTAATTGTCGTTCTATCGCTCATATAAGCACTATATGGTTAATAATATGAGTTAGATTGATAATAATAAGAGTAATAAGTATAGTAATTGTCGTTCTATCGATCATATATGCATAATATGGTTAATAATATGAGTTAGATTGATAATAGTGAGTGTAATAAGTATAGTGAATGTCGTTCTATCGATCATATCAGCATAATATGGCTAATAATATGAGTTAGATTCATAATAATAAGAGTAATAAGTATAGTAATTGTCGTTCTATCGATCATATAAGCATAATAGGGCTAATAATATGAGTTAGATTGATAATAATAAGAGTAATAAGTATAGTAATTGTCGTTCTATCGATCATATCTGCATAATATGGTTAATAATATGAGTTAGATTGATAATATTATGAGTAATAAGTATAGTAATTGTCGTTCTATCGATCATATAAGCATAATATGGCTAATAATGTGAGTTAGATTTATAATAATAAGAGTAATAAGTATAGTAATTGTCGTTCTATCGATCATATAAGCACAATATGGCTAATAATATGAGTTAGATTGATAATAATAAGAGTAATAAGTATAGTAATTGTCGTTCTATCGATCATATCTGCATAATATGGTTAATAATATGAGTTAGATTGATAATATTATGAGTAATAAGTATAGTAATTGTCGTTATATCGATCATATAACCATAATATGGCTAATAGCATGAGTTAGATTGATAATAATAAGAGTAATGAGTATAGTAATTGTCGTTCTATCTATCATATCTGCATAATATGGGTAATAATATGAGTTAGATTCATAATAATAAGAGTAACAAGTACAGTAATTGTCGTTCTATCGATCATATAAGCATAATATGGCTAATAATGTGAGTTAGATTTATAATAATAAGAGTAATAAGTATAGTAATTGTCGTTCTATCGATCATATAAGCACAATATGGCTAATAATATGAGTTAGATTGATAATAATAAGAGTAATAAGTATAGTAATTGTCGTTCTATCGATCATATCTGCATAATATGGTTAATAATATGAGTTAGATTGATAATATTATGAGTAATAAGTATAGTAATTGTCGTTATATCGATCATATACCCATAATATGGCTAATAGCATGAGTTAGATTGATAATAATAAGAGTAATGAGTATAGTAATTGTCGTTCTATCGATCATATCTGCATAATATGGTTAATAATATGAGTTAGATTGATAATAGTGAGTGTAATAAATATAGTAATTGTCGTTCTATCGCTCATATAAGCACAATATGGCTAATAATATGAGTTACATTGATAATAATAAGAGTAATAAGTACAGTAATTGTCGTTATATCGATCATATAACCATAATATGGTTAATAGCATGAGTTAGATTGATAATAATAAGAGTAATGAGTATAGTAATTGTCGTTCTATCGATCATATCTGCATAATATGGTTAATAATATGAGTTAGATTGATAATAGTGAGTGAAATAAATATAGTAATTGTCGTTCTATCGCTCTTATAAGCACAATATGGTTAATAATATGTGTTAGATTGATAATAATAAGAGTGATAAGTATAGTAGTTGTCGTTCTATCGATCATATATGCATAATATGGTTAATAATATGAGTTAGATTGATAATAGTAAATGTAATAAGTATAGTGAATGTCGTTCTATCGATCATATCAGCATAATATGGGTAATAATATGAGTTGGATTGATAATAATAAGAGTAATGAGTATAGTAATTGTAGTTCTATCGATCATATAAGCATAATATGGCTAATAATATGAGTAAGATTCATAATAATAAGAGTAATAAGTATAGTAATTGTCGTTCTATCGATCATTTAAGCATTATATGGGGAATAATATGAGTTGGGTTGATAAAAATAAGAATAATAAGTATAGTAATTGTCGTTCTATCGATCATATAAGCATAATATGGCTAATAATATGAGTTAGGTTGATAATAACAAGAGTAATAAGTATAGTAAATGTCGTGCTATCGATCATATCTGCATAATATGGTTAATAATATGAGTTAGATGGATAATAGTGACTGTAATAAGTATAGTAATTGTCGTTCTGTCGACCATATTAGCATAATATGGTTAATAAAATGAGTTAGATTGATAATAATAAGAGTAATAAGTATAGTATTTGTCGTTCTATCGATCATATAAGCATAATATGGCTAATAATATGAGTTAGATTGATAATAATAAGAGTAATAATTATAGTAATTGTCGTTCTATCGATCATATCTGCATAATATGGTTAATAATATGAGTTAGATTGATAATATTATGAGTAATAAGTATAGTAATTGTCGTTATATCGATCATATAACCATAATATGGCTAATAGCATGAGTTAGATTGATAATAATAAGAGTAATAAGTATAGTAATTGTCGTTCTATCGATCATATCTGCATAATATGGTTAATAATATGAGTTAGATTGATAATATTATGAGTAATAAGTATAGTAATTGTCGTTATATCGATCATATACCCATAATATGGCTAATAGCATGAGTTAGATTGATAATTATAAGAGTAATAAGTATAGTAATTGTCGTTCTATCGATCATTTAAGCATAATATGGCTAATAATATGAGTTAGATTGATAACAGTGAGTGTAATAAGTATAGTGAATGTCGTTCTATCGATCATATCAGCATAATATGGGTAATAATATGAGTAGGATTGATAATAATAAGAGTAATGAGTATAGTAATTGTAGTTCTATCGATCATTTAAGCATAATATGGCTAATAATATGAGTTAGATTGATAAAAATAAGAGTAATGAGTATAGTGATTGTAGTTCTATCGATCATATCTGCATAATATGGTTAATAATATGAGTTAGATTGATAATAATAAGAGTATAAGTATAGTATTTGTCGTTCTATCGATCATATAAGCATAATATGGCTAATAATATGAGTTAGATTGATAATAATAAGAGTAATAAGTATAGTAATTGTCGTTCTATCGATCATTTAAGCATAATATGGCTAATAATATGAGTCAGATTGATAATAATAACAGTAATAAGTATAGTAATTGTCGTTCTATCGACAATATAAGCATAATATGGCTAATAATATGAGTTAGATTGATAATACTAAGAGTAGTGAGTATAGTAATTCTCGTTCTATCGATCATATAAGCATAATATGGCTAATAATATGAGTTAGATTGATAATAATGAGAGTAATAAGTATAGTAACTGTCGTTCTATCGATCATATAAGCATAATATGGCTAATAATATGAGTTAGATTGATAATAGTGAGTGTAATAAGTATAGTAATTGTCGTTCTATCGATCATTTAAGCATAATATGGCTAATAATATGAGTTAGATTGATAATAATAACAGTAATAAGTATAGTAATTGTCGTTCTATCGATAATATAAGCATAATATGGCTAATAATATGAGTTAGATTGATAATAATAAGAGTAATGAGTATAGTAATTGTAGTTCTATCGATCATTTAAGCATAATATGGCTAATAATACGAGTTAGATTGATAATAATAAGAGTAATGAGCATAGTGATTGTAGTTCTATCGATCATATCTGCATAATATGGTTATTAATATGAGTTAGATTGATAATAATAAGAGTAATAAGTATAGTAATTGTCGTTATATCGATCATATAACCATAATATGGCTAAGAGCATGAGTTAGATTGATAATAATAAGAGTAATGAGTATAGTAATTGTCGTTCTATCGATCATATCTGCATAATATGGTTAATAATATGAGTTAGATTGATAATAGTGAGTGTAATAAATATAGTAATTGTCGTTCTATCGCTCATATAAGCACAATATGGCTAATAATATGAGTTAGATTGATAATAATAAGAGTAATAAGTATAGTAATTGTCGTTCTATCGATCATTTAAGCATAACATGGCTAATAATATGAGTCAGATTGATAATAATAAGTGTAATAAGTATAGTAATTGTCGTTCTATCGATCATACCTGCATAATATGGTTAATAATATGAGTTAGATTGATAACAATAAGAGTAATGAGTATAGTAATTGTCGTACTATCGATCATATAAGCATAATATGGCTTATAATGTGAGTTAAATTGATAATAGTGAGTGCAATAAATATAGTAATTGTCGTTCTATCGCTCATATAAGCACAATATGGCTAATAATATGAGTTAGATTGATAATAATAAGAGTAATAAGTATAGTAATTGTCGTTCCATCGATCATTTAAGCATAATATAGCTAATAATATGAGTCAGATTGATAATAATAGCAGTAATAAGTATAGTAATTGTCGTTCTATCGATATTATAAGCATAATATGGCTAATAATATGAGTTAGATTGATAATACTAAGAGCAGTGAGTATAGTAATTCTCGTTCTATCGATCATATAAGCATAATATGGCTAATAATATGAGTTAGATTGATAATAATAAGAGTAATAAGTATAGTAAATGTCGTGCTATCGATCATATCTGCATAATATGGTTAATAATATGAGTTAGATTGATAATAGTGAGTGTAATAAGTATAGTAATTGTCGTTCTATCGATCATATTAGCATAATATGGTTAATAATATGAGTTAGATTGATAATAATAAGAGTAATAAGTATAGTATTTGTCGTTCTATCGATCATATAAGCATAATATGGCTAATAATACGAGTTAGATTGATAATAATAAGAGTAATAAGTATAGTAATTGTCGTTCTATCGATCATATAAGCATAATATGGCTAATAATATGAGTTAGATTGATAATACTAAGAGTAGTGAGTATAGTAATTCTCGTTCTATCGATCATATAAGCATAATATGGCTAATAATATGAGTTAGATTGATAATAATAAGAGTAATGAGTATAGTAATTGTAGTTCTATCGATCATTTAAGCATAATATGGCTAATAATATGAGTTAGATTGATAATAATAACAGTAATAAGTATAGTAATTGTCGTTCTATCGATCATATCTGCATAATATGGTTAATAATATGAGTTAGATTGATAATAGTGAGTGTAATAAGTATAGTAATTGTCGTTCTGTCGATCATATTAGCATAATATGGTTAATAAATGAGTTAGATTGATAATAATAAGAGTAATAAGTATAGTATTTGTCGTTCTATCGATCATATAAGCATAATATGGTTAATAATACGAGTTAGATTGATAATAATAAGAGTAATGAGTATAGTAATTGTAGTTCTATCGATCATTTAAGCATAATATGGCTAATAATATGAGTTAGATTGATAATAATAAGAGTAATGAGTATAGTGATTGTAGTTCTATCGATCATATCTGCATAATATGGTTAATAATATGAGTTAGATTGATAACAGTTAGTGTAATAAGTATAGTAATTGTCGTTCTATCGATCATATAAGCATAATATGGCTAATAATATGAGTTAGATTGATAATAATAAGAGTAAGGAGTATACTAATTGTAGTTCTATCGATCATGTCTGCATAATATGGTTAATAATATGAGTTAGATTGATAACAATAAGAGTAATAAGTATAGTAAATGTCGTGCTACCGATCATATCTGCATAATATGGTTAATAATATGAGTTAGATTGATAATAGTGAGTGTAATAAGTATAGTAATTGTCGTTCTATCGATCATATTAGCATAATATGGGCTAATTATATGAGTTAGATTGATAATAATAAGAGAAGTGAGTATAGTCATTGTCGTTCAATCGACCATATAAGCATAATATGGCTAATAATATGAGTAAGATTGATAATAATAAGAGAAGTGAGTATAGTCATTGTCGTTCTATCGATCATATAAGCATAATATGGCTAATAATATGAGTAAGATTGATAATAATAAGAGAAGTGAGTATAGTCATTGTCGTTCGATCAATCATATAAGCATAATATGGCTAATGATATGAGTTTAGATTGATAATAATAAGAGAAATGAGTATACTAATTGTAGTTCTATCGATCATATCTGCATAATATGGTTAATAATATGAGTTAGATTGATAATAATAACAGTAATAAGTATAGTAATTGTCGTTCTATCGATCATATCTGCATAATATGGTTAATAATATGAGTTAGATTGATAATAGTGAGTGTAATAAGTATAGTAATTGTCGTTCTGTCGATCATATTAGCATAATATGGTTAATAAAATGAGTTAGATTGATAATAATAAGAGTAATAAGTATAGTATTTGTCGTTCTATCGATCATATAAGCATAATATGGTTAATAATACGAGTTAGATTGATAATAATAAGAGTAATGAGTATAGTAATTGTAGTTCTATCGATCATTTAAGCATAATATGGCTAATAATATGAGTTAGATTGATAATAATAAGAGTAATGAGTATAGTGATTGTAGTTCTATCGATCATATCTGCATAATATGGTTAATAATATGAATTAGATTGATAATAATAAGAGTAATAAGTATAGTAATTGTCGTTATATCGATCATATAACCATAATATGGCTAAGAGCATGAGTTAGATTGATAATAATAAGAGTAATGAGTATAGTAATTGTCGTTCTATCGATCATATCTGCATAATATGGTTAATAATATGAGTTAGATTGATAATAGTGAGTGTAATAAATATAGTAATTGTCGTTCTATCGCTCATATAAGCACAATATGGCTAATAATATGAGTTAGATTGATAATCATAAGAGTAATAATTATAGTAATTGTCGTTCTATCGATCATATAAGCATAATATGGCTAATAATTGAGTTAGATTGATAATAATAAGTGTATTAAGTATAGTAATTGTCGTTCTATCGATCATAATTGCATAATATGGTTAATAATATGAATTAGATTGATAATAATAAGAGAAATGAGTATAGTAATTGTCGTACTATCGATCAGATAAGCATAACATGGCTAATAATATGAGTCAGATTGATAATAATAAGTGTAATAAGTATAGTAATTGTCGTTCTTTCGATCATACCTGCATAATATGGTTAATAATATGAGTTAGATTGATAACAATAAGAGTAATGAGTATAGTAATTGTCGTACTATCGATCATATAAGCATAATATGGCTTATAATGTGAGTTAGATTGATAATAGTGAGTGTAATAAGTATAGTAATTGTCGTTCTATCGATCATACCTGCATAATATGGTTAATAATATGAGTTAGATTGATAACAATAAGAGTAATGAGTATAGTAATTGTCGTACTATCGATCATATAAGCATAATATGGCTTATAATGTGAGTTAGATTGATAATAGTGAGTGCAATAAATATAGTAATTGTCGTTCTATCGCTCATATAAGCACAATATGGCTAATAATATGAGTTAGATTGATAATAATAAGAGTAATAAGTATAGTAATTGTCGTTCCATCGATCATTTAAGCATAATATAGCTAATAATATGAGTCAGATTGATAATAATAACAGTAATAAGTATAGTAATTGTCGTTCTATCGATAATATAAGCATAATATGGCTAATAATATGAGTTAGATTGATAATACTAAGAGCAGTGAGTATAGTAATTCTCGTTCTATCGATCATATAAGCATAATATGGCTAATAATATGAGTTAGATTGATAATAATAAGAGTAATAAGTATAGTAAATGTCGTGCTATCGATCATATCTGCATAATATGGTTAATAATATGAGTTAGATTGATAATAGTGAGTGTAATAAGTATAGTAATTGTCGTTCTGTCGATCATATTAGCATAATATGGTTAATAAAATGAGTTAGATTGATAATAATAGGAGTAATAAGTATAGTATTTGTCGTTCTATCGATCATATAAGCTAAATATGGCTAATAATACGAGTTAGATTGATAATAATAAGAGTAATGAGTATAGTAATTGTAGTTCTATCGATCATTTAAGCATAATATGGCTAATAATATGAGTTAGATTGATAATAATAAGAGTAATGAGTATAGTGATTGTCGTTCTATCGATCATATAAGCATAATATGGCTAATAATATGAGTTAGATTGATAATACTAAGAGTAGTGAGTATAGTAATTCTCGTTCTATCGATCATATAAGCATAATATGGCTAATAATATGAGTTAGATTGATAATAATAAGAGTAATGAGTATAGTAATTGTAGTTCTATCGATCATTTAAGCATAATATGGCTAATAATATGAGTTAGATTGATAATAATAACAGTAATAAGTATAGTAATTGTCGTTCTATCGATCATATCTGCATAATATGGTTAATAATATGAGTTAGATTGATAATACTAAGAGTAGTGAGTATAGTAATTCTCGTTCTATCGATCATATAAGCATAATATGGCTAATAATATGAGTTAGATTGATAATAATAAGAGTAATGAGTATAGTAATTGTAGGTCTATCGATCATTTAAGCATAATATGGCTAATAATATGAGTTAGATTGATAATAATAACAGTAATAAGTATAGTAATTGTCGTTCTATCGAACATATCTGCATAATATGGTTAATAATATGAGTTAGATTGATAATAGTGAGTGTAATAAGTATAGTAATTGTCGTTCTGTCGATCATATTAGCATAATATGGTTAATAAAATGAGTTAGATTGATAATAATAAGAGTAATAAGTATAGTATTTGTCGTTCTATCGATCATATAAGCATAATATGGCTAATAATACGAGTTAGATTGATAATAATAAGAGTAATGAGTATAGTAATTGTAGTTCTATCGATCATTTAAGCATAATATGGCTAATAATATGAGTTAGATTGATAATAATAAGAGTAATGAGTATAGTGATTGTAGTTCTATCGATCATATAACCATAATATGGCTAAGAGCATGAGTTAGATTGATAATAATAAGAGTAATGAGTATAGTAATTGTCGTTCTATCGATCATATCTGCATAATATGGTTAATAATATGAGTTAGATTGATAATAGTGAGTGTAATAAATATAGTAATTGTCGTTCTATCGCTCATATAAGCACAATATGGCTAATAATATGAGTTAGATTGATAATAATAAGAGTAATAATTATAGTAATTGTCGTTCTATCGATCATATAAGCATAATATGGCTAATAATTGAGTTAGATTGATAATAATAAGTGTATTAAGTATAGTAATTGTCGTTCTATCGATCATAATTGCATAATATGGTTAATAATATGAATTAGATTGATAATAATAAGAGAAATGAGTATAGTAATTGTCGTACTATCGATCGGATAAGCATAACATGGCTAATTATATGAGTCAGATTGATAATAATAAGTGTAATAAGTATAGTAATTGTCGTTCTATCGATCATACCTGCATAATATGGTTAATAATATGAGTTAGATTGATAACAATAAGAGTAATGAGTATAGTAATTGTCGTACTATCGATCATATAAGCATAATATGGCTTATAATGTGAGTTAGATTGATAATAGTGAGTGCAATAAATATAGTAATTGTCGTTCTATCGCTAATATAAGCACAATATGGCTAATAATATGAGTTAGATTGATAATAATAAGAGTAATAAGTATAGTAATTGTCGTTCTATCGATCATATAAGCATAATATGGCTAATAATATGAGTTAGATTGATAATAATAAGAGTAATAAGTATAGTAATTGTCGTTCTATCGATCATTTAAGCATAATATGGCTAATAATATGAGTCAGATTGATAATAAAAACAGTAAAAAGTATAGTAATTGTCGTTCTATCGATCATATCTGCATAATATGGTTAATAATATGAGTTAGATTGATAATACTAAGAGTAGTGAGTATAGTAATTCTCGTTCTATCGATCATATAAGCATAATATGGCTAATAATATGAGTTAGATTGATAATAATAAGAGTAATGAGTATAGTGATTGTAGTTCTATCGATCATATCTGCATAATATGGTTAATAATATGAGTTAGATTGATAATAATAAGAGTAATAAGTATAGTAATTGTCGTTATATCGATCATATAACCATAATATGGCTAAGAGCATGAGTTAGATTGATAATAATAAGAGTAATGAGTATAGTAATTGTCGTTCTATCGATCATATCTGCATAATATGGTTAATAATATGAGTTAGATTGATAATAGTGAGTGTAATAAATATAGTAATTGTCGTTCTATCGCTCATATAAGCATAATATGGCTAATAATACGAGTTAGATTGATAATAATAAGAGTAATGAGTATAGTAATTGTAGTTCTATCGATCATTTAAGCATAATATGGCTAATAATATGAGTTAGATTGATAATAATAAGAGTAATGAGTATAGTGATTGTAGTTCTATCGATCATATCTGCATAATATGGTTAATAATATGAGTTAGATTGATAATAATAAGAGTAATAAGTATAGTAATTGTCGTTATATCGATCATATAACCATAATATGGCTAAGAGCATGAGTTAGATTGATAATAATAAGAGTAATGAGTATAGTAATTGTCGTTCTATCGATCATATCTGCATAATATGGTTAATAATATGAGTTAGATTGATAATAGTGAGTGTAATAAATATAGTAATTGTCGTTCTATCGCTCATATAAGCACAATATGGCTAATAATATGAGTTAGATTGATAATAATAAGAGTAATAATTATAGTAATTGTCGTTCTATCGATCATATAAGCATAATATGGCTAATAATTGAGTTAGATTGATAATAATAAGTGTATTAAGTATAGTAATTGTCGTTCTATCGATCATAATTGCATAATATGGTTAATAATATGAATTAGATTGATAATAATAAGAGAAATGAGTATAGTAATTGTCGTACTATCGATCGGATAAGCATAACATGGCTAATAATATGAGTCAGATTGATAATAATAAGTGTAATAAGTATAGTAATTGTCGTTCTATCGATCATACCTGCATAATATGGTTAATAATATGAGTTAGATTGATAACAATAAGAGTAATGAGTATAGTAATTGTCGTACTATCGATCATATAAGCATAATATGGCTTATAATGTGAGTTAGATTGATAATAGTGAGTGCAATAAATATAGTAATTGTCGTTCTATCGCTAATATAAGCACAATATGGCTAATAATATGAGTTAGATTGATAATAATAAGAGTAATAAGTATAGTAATTGTCGTTCTATCGATCATATAAGCATAATATGGCTAATAATATGAGTTAGATTGATAATAATAAGAGTAATAAGTATAGTAATTGTCGTTCTATCGATCATTTAAGAATAATATGGCTAATAATATGAGTCAGATTGATAATAAAAACAGTAATAAGTATAGTAATTGTCGTTCTATCGATCATATCTGCATAATATGGTTAATAATATGAGTTAGATTGATAATACTAAGAGTAGTGAGTATAGTAATTCTCGTTCTATCGATCATATAAGCATAATATGGCTAATAATATGAGTTAGATTGATAATAATAAGAGTAATGAGTATAGTAATTGTAGTTCTATCGATCATTTAAGCATAATATGGCTAATAATATGAGTTAGATTGATAATAATAACAGTAATAAGTATAGTAATTGTCGTTCTATCGAACATATCTGCATAATATGGTTAATAATATGAGTTAGATTGATAATGGTGAGTGTAATAAGTATAGTAATTGTCGTTCTGTCGATCATATTAGCATAATATGGTTAATAAAATGAGTTATATTGATAATAATAAGAGTAATAAGTATAGTATTTGTCGTTCTATCGATCATATAAGCATAATATGGCTAATAATACGAGTTAGATTGATAATAATAAGAGTAATGAGTATAGTAATTGTAGTTCTATCGATCATTTAAGCATAATATGGCTAATAATATGAGTTAGATTGATAATAATAAGAGTAATGAGTATAGTGATTGTAGTTCTATCGATCATATCTGCATAATATGGTTAATAATATGAGTTAGATTGATAATAATAAGAGTAATAAGTATAGTAATTGTCGTTATATCGATCATATAACCATAATATGGCTAAGAGCATGAGTTAGATTGATAATAATAAGAGTAATGAGTATAGTAATTGTCGTTCTATCGATCATATCTGCATAATATGGTTAATAATATGAGTTAGATTGATAATAGTGAGTGTAATAAATATAGTAATTGTCGTTCTATCGCTCATATAAGCACAATATGTCTAATAATATGAGTTAGATTGATAATAATAAGAGTAATAATTATAGTAATTGTCGTTCTATCGATCATATAAGCATAATATGGCTAATAATTGAGTTAGATTGATAATAATAAGTGTATTAAGTATAGTAATTGTCGTTCTATCGATCATAATTGCATAATATGGTTAATAATATGAATTAGATTGATAATAATAAGAGAAATGAGTATAGTAATTGTCGTTCTATCGATCATATAAGCATAATATGGCTAATAATATGAGTTAGATTGATAATAATAAGAGTAATAAGTATAGTAATTGTCGTTCTATCGATCATTTAAGCATAATATGGCTAATAATATGAGTCAGATTGATAATAAAAACAGTAATAAGTATAGTAATTGTCGTTCTATCGATAATATAAGCATAATATGGCTAATAATATGAGTTAGATTGATAATACTAAGAGCAGTGAGTATAGTAATTCTCGTTCTATCGATCATATAAGCATAATATGGCTAATAATATGAGTTAGATTGATAATAATAAGAGTAATGAGTATAGTAATTGTAGTTCTATCGATCATTTAAGCATAATATGGCTAATAATATGAGTTAGATTGATAATAATAAGAGTAATAAGTATAGTAATTGTCGTTCTATCGATCATTTAAGCATAATATGGCTAATAATATGAGTCAGATTGACAATAATAACAGTAATAAGTATAGTAATTGTCGTTCTATCGATAATATAAGCATAATATGGCTAATAATATGAGTTAGATTGATAATACTAAGGGCAGTGAGTATAGTAATTATCGTTCTATCGATCATATAAGCATAATATGGCTAATAATATGAGTTAGATTGATAATAATAAGAGTAATGAGTATAGTAATTGTAGTTCTATCGATCATTTAAGCATAATATGGCTAATAATATGAGTTAGATTGATAATAATAACAGTAATAAGTGTAGTAATTGTCGTTCTATCGCTCATATAAGCACAATATGGCTAATAATATGAGTTAGATTGATAATAATAAGGGTAATAAGTATAGTTATTGTCGTTCTATCGATCATATAAGCATAATATGGCTAATAATATGAGTTAGATTGATAATAATAAGTGTAATAAGTATAGTAATTGTCGTTCTATCGATCATATTAGCATAATATGGCTAATAATATGAGTTAGATTGATAATAGTGAGTGTAATAAGTATAGTGAATGTCGTTCTTTCGATCATATCAGCATAATATGGGTAATAATATGAGTTGGATTGATAATAATAAGAGCAATGAGTATAGTAATTGTAGTTCTATCGATCATATAAGCATAATATGGCTAATAATATGAGTCAGATTCATAATAATAAGAGTAATAAGTATAGTAGTTGTCGTTCTATCGATCATTTTAGCATAATATGGCGAATAATATGAGTTGGGTTGATAAAAATAAGTGTAATAAGTATAGTAATTGTCGTTCTATCGATCATATCAGCATAATATGGTTAATAATATGAGTTAGAATGATAATAATAAGAGTAATAAGTATAGTAATTGTCGTTCTATCAATCATATCTGCATAATATGGTTAATAATATGAGTTAGATTGATAATAATAAGAGTAATAAGTATAGTAATTGTCGTTATATCGATCATATAACCATAATATGGCTAATAGCATGAGTTAGATTGATAATAATAAGAGTAATGAGTATAGTAATTGTCGTTCTATCGATCATATCTGCATAATATGGTTAATAATATGAGTTAGATTGATAATAGTGAATGTAATAAATATAGTAATTGTCGTTCTATCGCTCATATAAGCACAATATGGTTAATAATATGAGTTAGATTGATAATAATAAGAGTAATAAGTATAGTAATTGTCGTTCTATCGATCATATATGCATAATATGGTTAATAATATGAGTTAGATTGATAATAGTGAGTGTAATAAGTATAGTGAATGTCGTTCTATCGATCATATCAGCATAATATGGGTAATAATATGAGTAGGATTGATAATAATAAGAGTAATGAGTATAGTAATTGTAGTTCTATCGATCATTTAAGCATAATATGGCTAATAATATGAGTTAGATTGATAAAAATAAGAGTAATGAGTATAGTGATTGTAGTTCTATCGATCATATCTGCATAATATGGTTAATAATATGAGTTAGATTGATAATAATAAGAGTGATAAGTATAGTATTTGTCGTTCTATCGATCATTTAAGCATAATATGGCTAATAATATGAGTTAGATTGATAATACTAAGAGGAGTGAGTATAGTAATTGTCGTTCTATCGATCATATAAGCATAATATGGCTAATAATATGAGTTAGATTGATAATAATAAGAGTAATGAGTATAGTAATTGTAGTTCTATCGATCATATCTGCATAATATGGTTAATAATATGAGTTAGAATGATAATAATAAGAGTAATAAGTATAGTAATTGTCGTTCTATCGATCATATCTGCATAATATGGTTAATAATATGAGTTAGATTGATAATAGTGAGTGTAATAAGTATAGTGAATGTCGTTCTATCGATCATATCAGCATAATATGGGTAATAATATGAGTTGGATTGATAATAATAAGAGTAATGAGTATAGTAATTGTAGTTCTATCGATCATACAAGCATAATATGGTTAATAATATGAGTTAGATTGATAACAATAAGAGTAATGAGTATAGTAATTGTCGTACTATCGATCATATAAGCATAATATGGCTAATAATATGAGTTAGATTGATAATAATGAGAGTAATAAGTATAGTAACTGTCGTTCTATCGATCATATAAGCATAATATGGCTAATAATATGAGTTAGATTCATAATAATAAGAGTAATAAGTATAGTAATTGTCGTTCTATCGATCATATAAGCATAATAGGGCTAATAATATGAGTTAGATTGATAATAATAAGAGTAATAAGGATAGTAATTGTCGTTCTATCGATCATATCTGCATAATATGGTTAATAATATGAGTTAGATTGATAATATTATGAGTAATAAGTATAGTAATTGTCGTTATATCGATCATATAACCATAATATGGCTAATAGCATGAGTTAGATTGATAATAATAAGAGTAATGAGTATAGTAATTGTCGTTCTATCTATCATATCTGCATAATATGGGTAATAATATGAGTTAGATTCATAATAATAAGAGTAACAAGTACAGTAATTGTCGTTCTATCGATCATATAAGCACAATATGGCTAATAATATGAGTTAGATTGATAATAATAAGAGTAATAAGTATAGTAATTGTCGTTCTATCGATCATATCTGCATAATATGGTTAATAATATGAGTTAGATTGATAATAATAAGAGTAATAAGTATAGTAATTGTCGTTATATCGATCATATAACCATATATGGCTAATAGCATGAGTTAGATTGATAATAATAAGAGTAATGAGTATAGTAATTGTCGTTCTATCGATCATATCTGCATAATATGGTTAATAATATGAGTTAGATTGATAATAGTGAATGTAATAAATATAGTAATTGTCGTTCTATCGCTCATATAAGCACAATATGGTTAATAATATGAGTTAGATTGATAATAATAAGAGTAATAAGTATAGTAATTGTCGTTCTATCGATCATATCTGCATAATATGGTTAATAATATGAGTTAGATTGATAATAATAAGAGTAATAAGTATAGTATTTGTCGTTCTATCGATCATTTAAGCATAATATGGCTAATAATATGAGTTAGATTGATAATACTAAGAGGAGTGAGTATAGTAATTGTCGTTCTATCGATCATATAAGCATAATATGGCTAATAATATGAGTTAGATTGATAATAATAAGAGTAATGAGTATAGTAATTGTAGTTCTATCGATCATATCTGCATAATATGGTTAATAATATGAGTTAGAATGATAATAATAAGAGTAATAAGTATAGTAATTGTCGTTCTATCGATCATATCTGCATAATATGGTTAATAATATGAGTTAGATTGATAATAGTGAGTGTAATAAGTATAGTGAATGTCGTTCTATCGATCATATCAGCATAATATGGGTAATAATATGAGTTGGATTGATAATAATAAGAGTAATGAGTATAGTAATTGTAGTTCTATCGATCATACAAGCATAATATGGTTAATAATATGAGTTAGATTGATAACAATAAGAGTAATGAGTATAGTAATTGTCGTACTATCGATCATATAAGCATAATATGGCTAATAATATGAGTTAGATTGATAATAATGAGAGTAATAAGTATAGTAACTGTCGTTCTATCGATCATATAAGCATAATATGGCTAATAATATGAGTTAGATTCATAATAATAAGAGTAATAAGTATAGTAATTGTCGTTCTATCGATCATATAAGCATAATAGGGCTAATAATATGAGTTAGATTGATAATAATAAGAGTAATAAGTATAGTAATTGTCGTTCTATCGATCATATCTGCATAATATGGTTAATAATATGAGTTAGATTGATAATATTATGAGTAATAAGTATAGTAATTGTCGTTATATCGATCATATAACCATAATATGGCTAATAGCATGAGTTAGATTGATAATAATAAGAGTAATGAGTATAGTAATTGTCGTTCTATCTATCATATCTGCATAATATGGGTAATAATATGAGTTAGATTCATAATAATAAGAGTAACAAGTACAGTAATTGTCGTTCTATCGATCATATAAGCATAATATGGCTAATAATGTGAGTTAGATTTATAATAATAAGAGTAATAAGTATAGTAATTGTCGTTCTATCGATCATATAAGCACAATATGGCTAATAATATGAGTTAGATTGATAATAATAAGAGTAATAAGTATAGTAATTGTCGTTCTATCGATCATATCTGCATAATATGGTTAATAATATGAGTTAGATTGATAATATTATGAGTAATAAGTATAGTAATTGTCGTTATATCGATCATATAACCATAATATGGCTAATAGCATGAGTTAGATTGATAATAATAAGAGTAATGAGTATAGTAATTGTCGTTCTATCTATCATATCTGCATAATATGGGTAATAATATGAGTTAGATTCATAATAATAAGAGTAACAAGTACAGTAATTGTCGTTCTATCGATCATATAAGCATAATATGGCTAATAATGTGAGTTAGATTTATAATAATAAGAGTAATAAGTATAGTAATTGTCGTTCTATCGATCATATAAGCACAATATGGCTAATAATATGAGTTAGATTGATAATAATAAGAGTAATAAGTATAGTAATTGTCGTTCTATCGATCATATCTGCATAATATGGTTAATAATATGAGTTAGATTGATAATATTATGAGTAATAAGTATAGTAATTGTCGTTATATCGATCATATACCCATAATATGGCTAATAGCATGAGTTAGATTGATAATAATAAGAGTAATGAGTATAGTAATTGTCGTTCTATCGATCATATCTGCATAATATGGTTAATAATATGAGTTAGATTGATAATAGTGAGTGTAATAAATATAGTAATTGTCGTTCTATCGCTCATATAAGCACAATATGGCTAATAATATGAGTTACATTGATAATAATAAGAGTAATAAGTATAGTAATTGTCGTTATATCGATCATATAACCATAATATGGTTAATAGCATGAGTTAGATTGATAATAATAAGAGTAATGAGTATAGTAATTGTCGTTCTATCGATCATATCTGCATAATATGGTTAATAATATGAGTTAGATTGATAATAGTGAGTGTAATAAATATAGTAATTGTCGTTCTATCGCTCTTATAAGCACAATATGGTTAATAATATGAGTTAGATTGATAATAATAAGAGTGATAAGTATAGTAGTTGTCGTTCTATCGATCATATATGCATAATATGGTTAATAATATGAGTTAGATTGATAATAGTAAATGTAATAAGTATAGTGAATGTCGTTCTATCGATCATATCAGCATAATATGGGTAATAATATGAGTTGGATTGATAATAATAAGAGTAATGAGTATAGTAATTGTAGTTCTATCGATCATATAAGCATAATATGGCTAATAATATGAGTAAGATTCATAATAATAAGAGTAATAAGTATAGTAATTGTCGTTCTATCGATCATTTAAGCATTATATGGGGAATAATATGAGTTGGGTTGATAAAAATAAGAATAATAAGTATAGTAATTGTCGTTCTATCGATCATATAAGCATAATATGGCTAATAATATGAGTTAGGTTGATAATAACAAGAGTAATAAGTATAGTAAATGTCGTGCTATCGATCATATCTGCATAATATGGTTAATAATATGAGTTAGATGGATAATAGTGACTGTAATAAGTATAGTAATTGTCGTTCTGTCGACCATATTAGCATAATATGGTTAATAAAATGAGTTAGATTGATAATAATAAGAGTAATAAGTATAGTATTTGTCGTTCTATCGATCATATAAGCATAATATGGCTAATAATATGAGTTAGATTGATAATAATAAGAGTAATAATTATAGTAATTGTCGTTCTATCGATCATATCTGCATAATATGGTTAATAATATGAGTTAGATTGATAATATTATGAGTAATAAGTATAGTAATTGTCGTTATATCGATCATATAACCATAATATGGCTAATAGCATGAGTTAGATTGATAATAATAAGAGTAATAAGTATAGTAATTGTCGTTCTATCGATCATATCTGCATAATATGGTTAATAATATGAGTTAGATTGATAATATTATGAGTAATAAGTATAGTAATTGTCGTTATATCGATCATATACCCATAATATGGCTAATAGCATGAGTTAGATTGATAATTATAAGAGTAATAAGTATAGTAATTGTCGTTCTATCGATCATTTAAGCATAATATGGCTAATAATATGAGTTAGATTGATAACAGTGAGTGTAATAAGTATAGTGAATGTCGTTCTATCGATCATATCAGCATAATATGGGTAATAATATGAGTAGGATTGATAATAATAAGAGTAATGAGTATAGTAATTGTAGTTCTATCGATCATTTAAGCATAATATGGCTAATAATATGAGTTAGATTGATAAAAATAAGAGTAATGAGTATAGTGATTGTAGTTCTATCGATCATATCTGCATAATATGGTTAATAATATGAGTTAGATTGATAATAATAAGAGTAATAAGTATAGTATTTGTCGTTCTATCGATCATATAAGCATAATATGGCTAATAATATGAGTTAGATTGATAATAATAAGAGTAATAAGTATAGTAATTGTCGTTCTATCGATCATTTAAGCATAATATGGCTAATAATATGAGTCAGATTGATAATAATAACAGTAATAAGTATAGTAATTGTCGTTCTATCGACAATATAAGCATAATATGGCTAATAATATGAGTTAGATTGATAATACTAAGAGTAGTGAGTATAGTAATTCTCGTTCTATCGATCATATAAGCATAATATGGCTAATAATATGAGTTAGATTGATAATAATGAGAGTAATAAGTATAGTAACTGTCGTTCTATCGATCATATAAGCATAATATGGCTAATAATATGAGTTAGAGTGATTATACTAAGAGTAGTGAGTATAGTAATTCTCATTCTATCGATCATATAAGCATAATATGGCTAATAATATGAGTTAGATTGATAATAATAAGGGTAATAAGTATAGTAATTGTCGTTCTCTCGATCATATAAGCATAATATGGCTAATAATATGAGTTAGATTGATAATACTAAGAGGAGCGAGTATAGTAATTGTCGTTCTATCGATCATATAAGCATAATATGGCTAATAATATCAGTTAGATTTACAATAATAAGAGTAATAAGTATAGTAATTGTCGTTCTATCGATCATATAAGCACAATATGGCTAATAATATAAGTTAGATTGATAATAATAAGAGTCATAAGTATAGTAATTGTCGTTCTATCGATCATATCTGCATAATATGGTTAATAATATGAGTTAGATTGATAATAGTGAGTGTAATAAATATAGTAATTGTCGTTCTATCGCTCATATAAGCACAATATGGCTAATAATATGAGTTAGATTGATAATAATAAGAGTAATAAGTATAGTAATTGTCGTTCTATCGATCATATAAGCATAATATGGCTAATAATATGAGTTAGACTGATAATAATAAGTGTAATAAGTATAGTAATTGTCGTTCTATCGATCATAATTGCATAATATGGTTAATAATATGAATTAGATTGATAATAATAAGAGAAATGAGTATAGTAATTGTCGTACTATCGATCATATAAGCATAATATGGCTAATAATATGAGTTAGATTGATAATAGTGAGTGTAATAAATATAGTAATTGTCGTTCTATCGCTCTTATAAGCACAATATGGTTAATAATATGAGTTAGATTGATAATAATAAGAGTAATAAGTATAGTATTTGTCGTTCTATCGATCATATAAGCATAATATGGCTAATAATATGAGTTAGATTGATAATAATAAGAGTAATAATTATAGTAATTGTCGTTCTATCGATCATATCTGCATAATATGGTTAATAATATGAGTTAGATTGATAATATTATGAGTAATAAGTATAGTAATTGTCGTTATATCGATCATATAACCATAATATGGCTAATAGCATGAGTTAGATTGATAATAATAAGAGTAATAAGTATAGTAATTGTCGTTCTATCGATCATATCTGCATAATATGGTTAATAATATGAGTTAGATTGATAATATTATGAGTAATAAGTATAGTAATTGTCGTTATATCGATCATATACCCATAATATGGCTAATAGCATGAGTTAGATTGATAATTATAAGAGTAATAAGTATAGTAATTGTCGTTCTATCGATCATTTAAGCATAATATGGCTAATAATATGAGTTAGATTGATAACAGTGAGTGTAATAAGTATAGTGAATGTCGTTCTATCGATCATATCAGCATAATATGGGTAATAATATGAGTAGGATTGATAATAATAAGAGTAATGAGTATAGTAATTGTAGTTCTATCGATCATTTAAGCATAATATGGCTAATAATATGAGTTAGATTGATAAAAATAAGAGTAATGAGTATAGTGATTGTAGTTCTATCGATCATATCTGCATAATATGGTTAATAATATGAGTTAGATTGATAATAATAAGAGTAATAAGTATAGTATTTGTCGTTCTATCGATCATATAAGCATAATATGGCTAATAATATGAGTTAGATTGATAATAATAAGAGTAATAAGTATAGTAATTGTCGTTCTATCGATCATTTAAGCATAATATGGCTAATAATATGAGTCAGATTGATAATAATAACAGTAATAAGTATAGTAATTGTCGTTCTATCGACAATATAAGCATAATATGGCTAATAATATGAGTTAGATTGATAATACTAAGAGTAGTGAGTATAGTAATTCTCGTTCTATCGATCATATAAGCATAATATGGCTAATAATATGAGTTAGATTGATAATAATGAGAGTAATAAGTATAGTAACTGTCGTTCTATCGATCATATAAGCATAATATGGCTAATAATATGAGTTAGAGTGATAATACTAAGAGTAGTGAGTATAGTAATTCTCATTCTATCGATCATATAAGCATAATATGGCTAATAATATGAGTTAGATTGATAATAATAAGGGTAATAAGTATAGTAATTGTCGTTCTCTCGATCATATAAGCATAATATGGCTAATAATATGAGTTAGATTGATAATACTAAGAGGAGCGAGTATAGTAATTGTCGTTCTATCGATCATATAAGCATAATATGGCTAATAATATCAGTTAGATTTACAATAATAAGAGTAATAAGTATAGTAATTGTCGTTCTATCGATCATATAAGCACAATATGGCTAATAATATAAGTTAGATTGATAATAATAAGAGTCATAAGTATAGTAATTGTCGTTCTATCGATCATATCTGCATAATATGGTTAATAATATGAGTTAGATTGATAATAGTGAGTGTAATAAATATAGTAATTGTCGTTCTATCGCTCATATAAGCACAATATGGCTAATAATATGAGTTAGATTGATAATAATAAGAGTAATAAGTATAGTAATTGTCGTTCTATCGATCATATAAGCATAATATGGCTAATAATATGAGTTAGACTGATAATAATAAGTGTAATAAGTATAGTAATTGTCGTTCTATCGATCATAATTGCATAATATGGTTAATAATATGAATTAGATTGATAATAATAAGAGAAATGAGTATAGTAATTGTCGTACTATCGATCATATAAGCATAATATGGCTAATAATATGAGTTAGATTGATAATAGTGAGTGTAATAAATATAGTAATTGTCGTTCTATCGCTCATATAAGCACAATATGGTTAATAATATGAGTTAGATTGATAATAATAAGAGTAATAAGTATAGTAATTGTCGTTCTATCGATCATATATGCATAATATGGTTAATAATATGAGTTAGATTGATAATAGTGAGTGTAATAAGTATAGTGAATGTCGTACTATCGATCATATCAGCATAATATGGCTAATAATATGAGTTAGATTCATAATAATAAGAGTAATAAGTATAGTAATTGTCGTTCTATCGATCATATAAGCATAATAGGGCTAATAATATGAGTTAGATTGATAATAATAAGAGTAATAAGTATAGTAATTGTCGTTCTATCGATCATATCTGCATAATATGGTTAATAATATGAGTTAGATTGATAATATTATGAGTAATAAGTATAGTAATTGTCGTTATATCGATCATATAACCATAATATGGCTAATAGCATGAGTTAGATTGATAATAATAAGAGTAATGAGTATAGTAATTGTCGTTCTATCTATCATATCTGCATAATATGGGTAATAATATGAGTTAGATTCATAATAATAAGAGTAACAAGTACAGTAATTGTCGTTCTATCGATCATATAAGCATAATATGGCTAATAATGTGAGTTAGATTTATAATAATAAGAGTAATAAGTATAGTAATTGTCGTTCTATCGATCATATAAGCACAATATGGCTAATAATATGAGTTAGATTGATAATAATAAGAGTAATAAGTATAGTAATTGTCGTTCTATCGATCATATCTGCATAATATGGTTAATAATATGAGTTAGATTGATAATATTATGAGTAATAAGTATAGTAATTGTCGTTATATCGATCATATAACCATAATATGGCTAATAGCATGAGTTAGATTGATAATAATAAGAGTAATGAGTATAGTAATTGTCGTTCTATCTATCATATCTGCATAATATGGGTAATAATATGAGTTAGATTCATAATAATAAGAGTAACAAGTACAGTAATTGTCGTTCTATCGATCATATAAGCATAATATGGCTAATAATGTGAGTTAGATTTATAATAATAAGAGTAATAAGTATAGTAATTGTCGTTCTATCGATCATATAAGCACAATATGGCTAATAATATGAGTTAGATTGATAATAATAAGAGTAATAAGTATAGTAATTGTCGTTCTATCGATCATATCTGCATAATATGGTTAATAATATGAGTTAGATTGATAATATTATGAGTAATAAGTATAGTAATTGTCGTTATATCGATCATATACCCATAATATGGCTAATAGCATGAGTTAGATTGATAATAATAAGAGTAATGAGTATAGTAATTGTCGTTCTATCGATCATATCTGCATAATATGGTTAATAATATGAGTTAGATTGATAATAGTGAGTGTAATAAATATAGTAATTGTCGTTCTATCGCTCATATAAGCACAATATGGCTAATAATATGAGTTACATTGATAATAATAAGAGTAATAAGTATAGTAATTGTCGTTATATCGATCATATAACCATAATATGGTTAATAGCATGAGTTAGATTGATAATAATAAGAGTAATGAGTATAGTAATTGTCGTTCTATCGATCATATCTGCATAATATGGTTAATAATATGAGTTAGATTGATAATAGTCAGTGTAATAAATATAGTAATTGTCGTTCTATCGCTCTTATAAGCACAATATGGTTAATAATATGAGTTAGATTGATAATAATAAGAGTAATAAGTATAGTATTTGTCGTTCTATCGATCATATAAGCATAATATGGCTAATAATATGAGTTAGATTGATAATAATAAGAGTAATAATTATAGTAATTGTCGTTCTATCGATCATATCTGCATAATATGGTTAATAATATGAGTTAGATTGATAATATTATGAGTAATAAGTATAGTAATTGTCGTTATATCGATCATATAACCATAATATGGCTAATAGCATGAGTTAGATTGATAATAATAAGAGTAATAAGTATAGTAATTGTCGTTCTATCGATCATATCTGCATAATATGGTTAATAATATGAGTTAGATTGATAATATTATGAGTAATAAGTATAGTAATTGTCGTTATATCGATCATATACCCATAATATGGCTAATAGCATGAGTTAGATTGATAATTATAAGAGTAATAAGTATAGTAATTGTCGTTCTATCGATCATTTAAGCATAATATGGCTAATAATATGAGTTAGATTGATAACAGTGAGTGTAATAAGTATAGTGAATGTCGTTCTATCGATCATATCAGCATAATATGGGTAATAATATGAGTAGGATTGATAATAATAAGAGTAATGAGTATAGTAATTGTAGTTCTATCGATCATTTAAGCATAATATGGCTAATAATATGAGTTAGATTGATAAAAATAAGAGTAATGAGTATAGTGATTGTAGTTCTATCGATCATATCTGCATAATATGGTTAATAATATGAGTTAGATTGATAATAATAAGAGTAATAAGTATAGTATTTGTCGTTCTATCGATCATATAAGCATAATATGGCTAATAATATGAGTTAGATTGATAATAATAAGAGTAATAAGTATAGTAATTGTCGTTCTATCGATCATTTAAGCATAATATGGCTAATAATATGAGTCAGATTGATAATAATAACAGTAATAAGTATAGTAATTGTCGTTCTATCGACAATATAAGCATAATATGGCTAATAATATGAGTTAGATTGATAATACTAAGAGTAGTGAGTATAGTAATTCTCGTTCTATCGATCATATAAGCATAATATGGCTAATAATATGAGTTAGATTGATAATAATGAGAGTAATAAGTATAGTAACTGTCGTTCTATCGATCATATAAGCATAATATGGCTAATAATATGAGTTAGAGTGATAATACTAAGAGTAGTGAGTATAGTAATTCTCATTCTATCGATCATATAAGCATAATATGGCTAATAATATGAGTTAGATTGATAATAATAAGGGTAATAAGTATAGTAATTGTCGTTCTCTCGATCATATAAGCATAATATGTCTAATAATATGAGTTAGATTGATAATACTAAGAGGAGCGAGTATAGTAATTGTCGTTCTATCGATCATATCTGCATAATATGGTTAATAATATGAGTTAGATTGATAATATTATGAGTAATAAGTATAGTAATTGTCGTTATATCGATCATATACCCATAATATGGCTAATAGCATGAGTTAGATTGATAATAATAAGAGTAATGAGTATAGTAATTGTCGTTCTATCGATCATATCTGCATAATATGGTTAATAATATGAGTTAGATTGATAATAGTGAGTGTAATAAATATAGTAATTGTCGTTCTATCGCTCATATAAGCACAATATGGCTAATAATATGAGTTACATTGATAATAATAAGAGTAATAAGTATAGTAATTGTCGTTATATCGATCATATAACCATAATATGGTTAATAGCATGAGTTAGATTGATAATAATAAGAGTAATGAGTATAGTAATTGTCGTTCTATCGATCATATCTGCATAATATGGTTAATAATATGAGTTAGATTGATAATAGTGAGTGTAATAAATATAGTAATTGTCGTTCTATCGCTCTTATAAGCACAATATGGTTAATAATATGAGTTAGATTGATAATAATAAGAGTGATAAGTATAGTAGTTGTCGTTCTATCGATCATATATGCATAATATGGTTAATAATATGAGTTAGATTGATAATAGTAAATGTAATAAGTATAGTGAATGTCGTTCTATCGATCATATCAGCATAATATGGGTAATAATATGAGTTGGATTGATAATAATAAGAGTAATGAGTATAGTAATTGTAGTTCTATCGATCATATAAGCATAATATGGCTAATAATATGAGTAAGATTCATAATAATAAGAGTAATAAGTATAGTAATTGTCGTTCTATCGATCATTTAAGCATTATATGGGGAATAATATGAGTTGGGTTGATAAAAATAAGAATAATAAGTATAGTAATTGTCGTTCTATCGATCATATAAGCATAATATGGCTAATAATATGAGTTAGGTTGATAATAACAGGAGTAATAAGTATAGTAAATGTCGTGCTATCGATCATATCTGCATAATATGGTTAATAATATGAGTTAGATGGATAATAGTGACTGTAATAAGTATAGTAATTGTCGTTCTGTCGACCATATTAGCATAATATGGTTAATAAAATGAGTTAGATTGATAATAATAAGAGTAATAAGTATAGTATTTGTCGTTCTATCGATCATATAAGCATAATATGGCTAATAATATGAGTTAGATTGATAATAATAAGAGTAATAATTATAGTAATTGTCGTTCTATCGATCATATCTGCATAATATGGTTAATAATATGAGTTAGATTGATAATATTATGAGTAATAAGTATAGTAATTGTCGTTATATCGATCATATAACCATAATATGGCTAATAGCATGAGTTAGATTGATAATAATAAGAGTAATGGGTATAGTAATTGTCGTTCTATCGATCATATCTGCATAATATGGTTAATAATATGAGTTAGATTGATAATAGTGAGTGTAATAAGTATAGTAATTGTCGTTCTGTCGATCATATTAGCATAATATGGTTAATAAAATGAGTTAGATTGATAATAATAAGAGTAATAAGTATAGTATTTGTCGTTCTATCGATCATATAAGCATAATATGGCTAATAATACGAGTTAGATTGATAATAATAAGAGTAATGAGTATAGTAATTGTAGTTCTATCGATCATTTAAGCATAATATGGCTAATAATATGAGTTAGATTGATAATAATAAGAGTAATGTGTATAGTGATTGTAGTTCTATCGATCATATCTGCATAATATGGTTAATAATATGAGTTAGATTGATAATAATAAGAGTAATAAGTATAGTAATTGTCGTTATATCGATCATATAACCATAATATGGCTAAGAGCATGAGTTAGATTGATAATAATAAGAGTAATGAGTATAGTAATTGTCGTTCTATCGATCATATCTGCATAATATGGTTAATAATATGAGTTAGATTGATAATAGTGAGTGTAATAAATATAGTAATTGTCGTTCTATCGCTCATATAAGCACAATATGGCTAATAATATGAGTTAGATTGATAATAATAAGAGTAATAATTATAGTAATTGTCGTTCTATCGATCATATAAGCATAATATGGCTAATAATTGAGTTAGATTGATAATAATAAGTGTATTAAGTATAGTAATTGTCGTTCTATCGATCATAATTGCATAATATGGTTAATAATATGAATTAGATTGATAATAATAAGAGAAATGAGTATAGTAATTGTCGTACTATCGATCAGATAAGCATAACATGGCTAATAATATGAGTCAGATTGATAATAATAAGTGTAATAAGTATAGTAATTGTCGTTCTATCGATCATACCTGCATAATATGGTTAATAATATGAGTTAGATTGATAACAATAAGAGTAATGAGTATAGTAATTGTCGTACTATCGATCATATAAGCATAATATGGCTTATAATGTGAGTTAGATTGATAATAGTGAGTGCAATAAATATAGTAATTGTCGTTCTATCGCTAATATAAGCACAATATGGCTAATAATATGAGTTAGATTGATAATAATAAGAGTAATAAGTATAGTAATTGTCGTTCTATCGATCATATAAGCATAATATGGCTAATAATATGAGTTAGATTGATAATAATAAGAGTAATAAGTACAGTAATTGTCGTTCTATCGATCATTTAAGCATAATATGGCTAATAATATGAGTCAGATTGATAATAAAAACAGTAATAAGTATAGTAATTGTCGTTCTATCGATAATATAAGCATAATATGGCTAATAATATGAGTTAGATTGATAATACTAAGAGCAGTGAGTATAGTAATTCTCGTTCTATCGATCATATAAGCATAATATGGCTAATAATATGAGTTAGATTGATAATAATAAGAGTAATGAGTATAGTAATTGTAGTTCTATCGATCATTTAAGCATAATATGGCTAATAATATGAGTTAGATTGATAATAATAAGAGTAATAAGTATAGTAATTGTCGTTCTATCGATCATTTAAGCATAATATGGCTAATAATATGAGTCAGATTGACAATAATAACAGTAATAAGTATAGTAATTGTCGTTCTATCGATAATATAAGCATAATATGGCTAATAATATGAGTTAGATTGATAATACTAAGGGCAGTGAGTATAGTAATTATCGTTCTATCGATCATATAAGCATAATATGGCTAATAATATGAGTTAGATTGATAATAATAAGAGTAATGAGTATAGTAATTGTAGTTCTATCGATCATTTAAGCATAATATGGCTAATAATATGAGTTAGATTGATAATAATAACAGTAATAAGTATAGTAATTGTCGTTCTATCGCTCATATAAGCACAATATGGCTAATAATATGAGTTAGATTGATAATAATAAGGGTAATAAGTATAGTTATTGTCGTTCTATCGATCATATAAGCATAATATGGCTAATAATATGAGTTAGATTGATAATAATAAGTGTAATAAGTATAGTAATTGTCGTTCTATCGATCATATTAGCATAATATGGCTAATAATATGAGTTAGATTGATAATAGTGAGTGTAATAAGTATAGTGAATGTCGTTCTATCGATCATATCAGCATAATATGGGTAATAATATGAGTTGGATTCATAATAATAAGAGCAATGAGTATAGTAATTGTAGTTCTATCGATCATATAAGCATAATATGGCTAATAATATGAGTCAGATTCATAATAATAAGAGTAATAAGTATAGTAGTTGTCGTTCTATCGATCATTTTAGCATAATATGGCGAATAATATGAGTTGGGTTGATAAAAATAAGTGTAATAAGTATAGTAATTGTCGTTCTATCGATCATATCAGCATAATATGGTTAATAATATGAGTTAGAATGATAATAATAAGAGTAATAAGTATAGTAATTGTCGTTCTATCGATCATAATTGCATAATATGGTTAATAATATGAATTAGATTGATAATAATAAGAGAAATGAGTATAGTAATTGTCGTACTATCGATCAGATAAGCATAACATGGCTAATAATATGAGTCAGATTGATAATAATAAGTGTAATAAGTATAGTAATTCTCGTTCTATCGATCATACCTGCATAATATGGTTAATAATATGAGTTAGATTGATAACAATAAGAGTAATGAGTATAGTAATTGTCGTACTATCGATCATATAAGCATAATATGGCTTATAATGTGAGTTAGATTGATAATAGTGAGTGCAATAAATATAGTAATTGTCGTTCTATCGCTAATATAAGCACAAAATGGCTAATAATATGAGTTAGATTGATAATAATAAGAGTAATAAGTATAGTAATTGTCGTTCTATCGATCATATAAGCATAATATGGCTAATAATATGAGTTAGATTGATAATAATAAGAGTAATAAGTACAGTAATTGTCGTTCTATCGATCATTTAAGCATAATATGGCTAATAATATGAGTCAGATTGATAATAAAAACAGTAATAAGTATAGTAATTGTCGTTCTATCGATAATATAAGCATAATATGGCTAATAATATGAGTTAGATTGATAATACTAAGAGCAGTGAGTATAGTAATTCTCGTTCTATCGATCATATAAGCATAATATGGCTAATAATATGAGTTAGATTGATAATAATAAGAGTAATGAGTATAGTAATTGTAGTTCTATCGATCATTTAAGCATAATATGGCTAATAATATGAGTTAGATTGATAATAATAACAGTAATAAGTATAGTAATTGTCGTTCTATCGCTCATATAAGCACAATATGGCTAATAATATGAGTTAGATTGATAATAATAAGGGTAATAAGTATAGTTATTGTCGTTCTATCGATCATATAAGCATAATATGGCTAATAATATGAGTTAGATTGATAATAATAAGTGTAATAAGTATAGTAATTGTCGTTCTATCGATCATATTAGCATAATATGGCTAATAATATGAGTTAGATTGATAATAGTGAGTGTAATAAGTATAGTGAATGTCGTTCTATCGATCATATCAGCATAATATGGGTAATAATATGAGTTGGATTCATAATAATAAGAGCAATGAGTATAGTAATTGTAGTTCTATCGATCATATAAGCATAATATGGCTAATAATATGAGTTAGATTGATAATAATAAGAGTAATGAGTATAGTAATTGTAGTTCTATCGATCATTTAAGCATAATATGGCTAATAATATGAGTTAGATTGATAATAATAACAGTAATAAGTATAGTAATTGTCGTTCTATCGCTCATATAAGCACAATATGGCTAATAATATGAGTTAGATTGATAATAATAAGGGTAATAAGTATAGTTATTGTCGTTCTATCGATCATATAAGCATAATATGGCTAATAATATGAGTTAGATTGATAATAATAAGTGTAATAAGTATAGTAATTGTCGTTCTATCGATCATATTAGCATAATATGGCTAATAATATGAGTTAGATTGATAATAGTGAGTGTAATAAGTATAGTGAATGTCGTTCTATCGATCATATCAGCATAATATGGGTAATAATATGAGTTGGATTCATAATAATAAGAGCAATGAGTATAGTAATTGTAGTTCTATCGATCATATAAGCATAATATGGCTAATAATATGAGTCAGATTCATAATAATAAGAGTAATAAGTATAGTAGTTGTCGTTCTATCGATCATTTTAGCATAATATGGCGAATAATATGAGTTGGGTTGATAAAAATAAGTGTAATAAGTATAGTAATTGTCGTTCTATCGATCATATCAGCATAATATGGTTAATAATATGAGTTAGAATGATAATAATAAGAGTAATAAGTATAGTAATTGTCGTTCTATCGATCATAATTGCATAATATGGTTAATAATATGAATTAGATTGATAATAATAAGAGAAATGAGTATAGTAATTGTCGTACTATCGATCAGATAAGCATAACATGGCTAATAATATGAGTCAGATTGATAATAATAAGTGTAATAAGTATAGTAATTCTCGTTCTATCGATCATACCTGCATAATATGGTTAATAATATGAGTTAGATTGATAACAATAAGAGTAATGAGTATAGTAATTGTCGTACTATCGATCATATAAGCATAATATGGCTTATAATGTGAGTTAGATTGATAATAGTGTGTGCAATAAATATAGTAATTGTCGTTCTATCGCTAATGTAAGCACAAAATGGCTAATAATATGAGTTAGATTGATAATAATAAGAGTAATAAGTATAGTAATTGTCGTTCTATCGATCATATAAGCATAATATGGCTAATAATATGAGTTAGATTGATAATAATAAGAGTAATAAGTACAGTAATTGTCGTTCTATCGATCATTTAAGCATAATATGGCTAATAATATGAGTCAGATTGATAATAAAAACAGTAATAAGTATAGTAATTGTCGTTCTATCGATAATATAAGCATAATATGGCTAATAATATGAGTTAGATTGATAATACTAAGAGCAGTGAGTATAGTAATTCTCGTTCTATCGATCATATAAGCATAATATGGCTAATAATATGAGTTAGATTGATAATAATAAGAGTAATGAGTATAGTAATTGTAGTTCTATCGATCATTTAAGCATAATATGGCTAATAATATGAGTTAGATTGATAATAATAACAGTAATAAGTATAGTAATTGTCGTTCTATCGCTCATATAAGCACAATATGGCTAATAATATGAGTTAGATTGATAATAATAAGGGTAATAAGTATAGTTATTGTCGTTCTATCGATCATATAAGCATAATATGGCTAATAATATGAGTTAGATTGATAATAATAAGTGTAATAAGTATAGTAATTGTCGTTCTATCGATCATATTAGCATAATATGGCTAATAATATGAGTTAGATTGATAATAGTGAGTGTAATAAGTATAGTGAATGTCGTTCTATCGATCATATCAGCATAATATGGGTAATAATATGAGTTGGATTCATAATAATAAGAGCAATGAGTATAGTAATTGTAGTTCTATCGATCATATAAGCATAATATGGCTAATAATATGAGTTAGATTGATAATAATAAGAGTAATGAGTATAGTAATTGTAGTTCTATCGATCATTTAAGCATAATATGGCTAATAATATGAGTTAGATTGATAATAATAACAGTAATAAGTATAGTAATTGTCGTTCTATCGCTCATATAAGCACAATATGGCTAATAATATGAGTTAGATTGATAATAATAAGGGTAATAAGTATAGTTATTGTCGTTCTATCGATCATATAAGCATAATATGGCTAATAATATGAGTTAGATTGATAATAATAAGTGTAATAAGTATAGTAATTGTCGTTCTATCGATCATATTAGCATAATATGGCTAATAATACGAGTTAGATTGATAATAGTGAGTGTAATAAGTATAGTGAATGTCGTTCTATCGATCATATCAGCATAATATGGGTAATAATATGAGTTGGATTCATAATAATAAGAGCAATGAGTATAGTAATTGTAGTTCTATCGATCATATAAGCATAATATGGCTAATAATATGAGTCAGATTCATAATAATAAGAGTAATAAGTATAGTAGTTGTCGTTCTATCGATCATTTTAGCATAATATGGCGAATAATATGAGTTGGGTTGATAAAAATAAGTGTAATAAGTATAGTAATTGTCGTTCTATCGATCATATCAGCATAATATGGTTAATAATATGAGTTAGAATGATAATAATAAGAGTAATAAGTATAGTAATTGTCGTTCTATCGATCATAATTGCATAATATGGTTAATAATATGAATTAGATTGATAATAATAAGAGAAATGAGTATAGTAATTGTCGTACTATCGATCAGATAAGCATAACATGGCTAATAATATGAGTCAGATTGATAATAATAAGTGTAATAAGTATAGTAATTCTCGTTCTATCGATCATACCTGCATAATATGGTTAATAATATGAGTTAGATTGATAACAATAAGAGTAATGAGTATAGTAATTGTCGTACTATCGATCATATAAGCATAATATGGCTTATAATGTGAGTTAGATTGATAATAGTGAGTGCAATAAATATAGTAATTGTCGTTCTATCGCTAATGTAAGCACAAAATGGCTAATAATATGAGTTAGATTGATAATAATAAGAGTAATAAGTATAGTAATTGTCGTTCTATCGATCATATAAGCATAATATGGCTAATAATATGAGTTAGATTGATAATAATAAGAGTAATAAGTACAGTAATTGTCGTTCTATCGATCATTTAAGCATAATATGGCTAATAATATGAGTCAGATTGATAATAAAAACAGTAATAAGTATAGTAATTGTCGTTCTATCGATAATATAAGCATAATATGGCTAATAATATGAGTTAGATTGATAATACTAAGAGCAGTGAGTATAGTAATTCTCGTTCTATCGATCATATAAGCATAATATGGCTAATAATATGAGTTAGATTGATAATAATAAGAGTAATGAGTATAGTAATTGTAGTTCTATCGATCATTTAAGCATAATATGGCTAATAATATGAGTTAGATTGATAATAATAACAGTAATAAGTATAGTAATTGTCGTTCTATCGCTCATATAAGCACAATATGGCTAATAATATGAGTTAGATTGATAATAATAAGGGTAATAAGTATAGTTATTGTCGTTCTATCGATCATATAAGCATAATATGGCTAATAATATGAGTTAGATTGATAATAATAAGTGTAATAAGTATAGTAATTGTCGTTCTATCGATCATATTAGCATAATATGGCTAATAATATGAGTTAGATTGATAATAGTGAGTGTAATAAGTATAGTGAATGTCGTTCTATCGATCATATCAGCATAATATGGGTAATAATATGAGTTGGATTCATAATAATAAGAGCAATGAGTATAGTAATTGTAGTTCTATCGATCATATAAGCATAATATGGCTAATAATATGAGTTAGATTGATAATAATAAGAGTAATGAGTATAGTAATTGTAGTTCTATCGATCATTTAAGCATAATATGGCTAATAATATGAGTTAGATTGATAATAATAACAGTAATAAGTATAGTAATTGTCGTTCTATCGCTCATATAAGCACAATATGGCTAATAATATGAGTTAGATTGATAATAATAAGGGTAATAAGTATAGTTATTGTCGTTCTATCGATCATATAAGCATAATATGGCTAATAATATGAGTTAGATTGATAATAATAAGTGTAATAAGTATAGTAATTGTCGTTCTATCGATCATATTAGCATAATATGGCTAATAATACGAGTTAGATTGATAATAGTGAGTGTAATAAGTATAGTGAATGTCGTTCTATCGATCATATCAGCATAATATGGGTAATAATATGAGTTGGATTCATAATAATAAGAGCAATGAGTATAGTAATTGTAGTTCTATCGATCATATAAGCATAATATGGCTAATAATATGAGTCAGATTCATAATAATAAGAGTAATAAGTATAGTAGTTGTCGTTCTATCGATCATTTTAGCATAATATGGCGAATAATATGAGTTGGGTTGATAAAAATAAGTGTAATAAGTATAGTAATTGTCGTTCTATCGATCATATCAGCATAATATGGTTAATAATATGAGTTAGAATGATAATAATAAGAGTAATAAGTATAGTAATTGTCGTTCTATCGATCATAATTGCATAATATGGTTAATAATATGAATTAGATTGATAATAATAAGAGAAATGAGTATAGTAATTGTCGTACTATCGATCAGATAAGCATAACATGGCTAATAATATGAGTCAGATTGATAATAATAAGTGTAATAAGTATAGTAATTGTCGTTCTATCGATCATACCTGCATAATATGGTTAATAATATGAGTTAGATTGATAACAATAAGAGTAATGAGTATAGTAATTGTCGTACTATCGATCATATAAGCATAATATGGCTTATAATGTGAGTTAGATTGATAATAGTGAGTGTAATAAGTATAGTAATTGTCGTTCTATCGATCATACCTGCATAATATGGTTAATAATATGAGTTAGATTGATAACAATAAGAGTAATGAGTATAGTAATTGTCGTACTATCGATCATATAAGCATAATATGGCTTATAATGTGAGTTAGATTGATAATAGTGAGTGCAATAAATATAGTAATTGTCGTTCTATCGCTCATATAAGCACAATATGGCTAATAATATGAGTTAGATTGATAATAATAAGAGTAATAAGTATAGTAATTGTCGTTCCATCGATCATTTAAGCATAATATAGCTAATAATATGAGTCAGATTGATAATAATAACAGTAATAAGTATAGTAATTGTCGTTCTATCGATAATATAAGCATAATATGGCTAATAATATGAGTTAGATTGATAATACTAAGAGCAGTGAGTATAGTAATTCTCGTTCTATCGATCATATAAGCATAATATGGCTAATAATATGAGTTAGATTGATAATAATAAGAGTAATAAGTATAGTAAATGTCGTGCTATCGATCATATCTGCATAATATGGTTAATAATATGAGTTAGATTGATAATAGAGAGTGTAATAAGTATAGTAATTGTCGTTCTGTCGATCATATTAGCATAATATGGTTAATAAAATGAGTTAGATTGATAATAATAGGAGTAATAAGTATAGTATTTGTCGTTCTATCGATCATATAAGCATAATATGGCTAATAATACGAGTTAGATTGATAATAATAAGAGTAATGAGTATAGTAATTGTAGTTCTATCGATCATTTAAGCATAATATGGCTAATAATATGAGTTAGATTGATAATAATAAGAGTAATGAGTATAGTGATTGTCGTTCTATCGATCATATAAGCATAATATGGCTAATAATATGAGTTAGATTGATAATACTAAGAGTAGTGAGTATAGTAATTCTCGTTCTATCGATCATATAAGCATAATATGGCTAATAATATGAGTTAGATTGATAATAATAAGAGTAATGAGTATAGTAATTGTAGTTCTATCGATCATTTAAGCATAATATGGCTAATAATATGAGTTAGATTGATAATAATAACAGTAATAAGTATAGTAATTGTCGTTCTATCGATCATATCTGCATAATATGGTTAATAATATGAGTTAGATTGATAATACTAAGAGTAGTGAGTATAGTAATTCTCGTTCTATCGATCATATAAGCATAATATGGCTAATAATATGAGTTAGATTGATAATAATAAGAGTAATGAGTATAGTAATTGTAGTTCTATCGATCATTTAAGCATAATATGGCTAATAATATGAGTTAGATTGATAATAATAACAGTAATAAGTATAGTAATTGTCGTTCTATCGAACATATCTGCATAATATGGTTAATAATATGAGTTAGATTGATAATAGTGAGTGTAATAAGTATAGTAATTGTCGTTCTGTCGATCATATTAGCATAATATGGTTAATAATATGAGTTAGATTGATAATAATAAGAGTAATAATTATAGTAATTGTCGTTCTATCGATCATATAAGCATAATATGGCTAATAATTGAGTTAGATTGATAATAATAAGTGTATTAAGTATAGTAACTGTCGTTCTATCGATCATAATTGCATAATATGGTTAATAATATGAATTAGATTGATAATAATAAGAGAAATGAGTATAGTAATTGTCGTACTATCGATCAGATAAGCATAACATGGCTAATAATATGAGTCAGATTGATAATAATAAGTGTAATAAGTATAGTAATTGTCGTTCTATCGATCATACCTGCATAATATGGTTAATAATATGAGTTAGATTGATAATAATAAGAGTAATAAGTATAGTAATTGTCGTTATATCGATCATATAACCATAATATGGCTAATAGCATGAGTTAGATTGATAATAATAAGAGTAATAAGTATAGTAATTGTCGTTCTATCGATCATATCTGCATAATATGGTTAATAATATGAGTTAGATTGATAATAGTGAGTGTAATAAGTATAGTGAATGTCGTTCTATCGATCATATCAGCATAATATGGGTAATAATATGAGTTGGATTGATAATAATAAGAGTAATGAGTATAGTAATTGTAGTTCTATCGATCATACAAGCATAATATGGTTAATAATATGAGTTAGATTGATAACAATAAGAGTAATGAGTATAGTAATTGTCGTACTATCGATCTTATAAGCATAATATGGCTAATAATATGAGTTAGATTGATAATAATGAGAGTAATAAGTATAGTAACTGTTGTTCTATCGATCATATAAGCATAATATGGCTAATAATATGAGTTAGAGTGATAATACTAAGAGTAGTGAGTATAGTAATTCTCACTCTATCGATCATATAAGCATAATATGGCTAATAATATGAGTTAGATTGATAATAATAAGGGTAATAAGTATAGTAATTGTCGTTCTCTCGATCATATAAGCATAATATGGCTAATAATATGAGTTAGATT
>NW_027473454.1:295076-321753 GCF_050947335.1 Megachile rotundata | reverse complement strand
ATAATAAGAGTAATAAGTATAGTAATTGTAGGTCTTCTACACATATAAGCATAATATGGTTAATACTATGAGTTATATTGATAATAATAAGAGTAATGAGTATAGTAATTGTCGTTCTATCGGTCATATATGCATAATATGGCTAATAATATGAGTTAGATTGATAATAATAAGAGAAATGAGTATAGTAATTATCGTTCTATCGATCATATAAGCATAATATGGCTAATAATTTGAGATAGATGGATAATAATAAGAGTAATAAGTATCGTAATTGTCGTCCTATCGATCATATCTGCAAAATATGGTTAATAATATGAGTTAGATTGATAATAGTGAGTGTAATAGGTATAGTAATTGTAGTTCTATTGCTCATATAAGCATAATATGGTTAATAATATGCGTTAGATTGATTATAATAAGAGTAATAAGTATAGTAATTGTAGTTCTATCGATCATATAAGCATAATATGGCTAATAATATGAGTTAGATTGATAATAATAAGAGTAATAAGTATAGTAATTGTCGTTCTATCGAACATATAAGCATAATATGGCTAATAATATGAGTTAGATTGATAATAATAAGAGTACTGAGTATAGTAATTGTCGTTCTATCGCTCATATAAGCATAATATGGCTAATAATATAAGTTAGATTGATAATAATAAGAGTAATGAGTTTAGTAATTGTAGTTCTATCGATTATATCTGCATAATATGGTTAATAATATGAGTTAGATTGATAACAACAAGAGTAATAAGTGTAGTAATTGTAGGTCTTCTGCACATATAAGCATAATATGGTTAATACTATGAGTAAAATTGATAATAATAAGAGTAATGAGTACAGTAATCGTCGTTCTATATATCATATAAGCTTAATATGGTTAATAATATGAGTTAGATTGATAATAATAAGAGTAATAAGTATAGTAATTGTCGTTCTATATATCATATAAGCTTAATATGGTTAATAATATGAGTTAGATTGATAATAATAAGAGTAATAAGTATAGTAATTGTAGGTCTATCGATCATATAATCATAATATGGCTAATAATATGAGTTAGATTGATAATAATAAGAGTAATAAGTATAGTAATTGTCGTTCTATCGAACATATAAGCATAATATGGCTAATAATATGAGTTAGATTGATAATAATAAGAGTACTGAGTATAGTAATTGTCGTTCTATCGCTCATATAAGCATAATATGGCTAATAATATAAGTTAGATTGATAATAATAAGAGTAATGAGTTTAGTAATTGTAGTTCTATCGATTATATCTGCATAATATGGTTAATAATATGAGTTAGATTGATAATAATAAGAGTAATAAGTATAGTAATTGTAGGTCTTCTACACATATAAGCATAATATGGTTAATACTATGAGTTAAATTGATAATAATAAGAGTAATGAGTATAGTAATTGTCGTTCTATCGGTCATATATGCATAATATGGCTAATAATATGAGTTAGATTGATAATAATAAGAGAAATGAGTATAGTAATTGTCGTTCTATCGATCATATAAGCATAATGTGGCTAATAATTTGAGATAGATGGATAATAATAAGAGTAATAAGTATCGTAATTGTCGTCCTATCGATCATATCTGCATAATATGGTTAATAATATGAGTTAGATTGATAATAGTGAGTGTAATGGGTATAGTAATTGTAGTTCTATTGCTCATATAAGCATAATATGGTTAATAATATGCGTTAGATTGATAATAATAAGAGTAATGAATATAGTAATTGTCGTTCTATCGCTCATATAAGCTTAATATGGTTAATAATATGAGTTAGATTGATAATAATAAGAGTAATAAGTATAGCAATTGTAGGTCTATCGATCATATAAGCATAATATGGCTAATAATATGAGTTAGATTGATAATAATAAGAGTAAAAAGTATAGTAGTTGTCGTTCTATCGATCATATAAGCATAATATGGCTAATAATATGAGGTAGATTGATAATAATAAGAGTAATAAGTATAGTAATTGTCGTTCTATCGATCATATCTGCATAATATGGTTAATAATATGACTTAGATTGATAATAGTGAGTGTAATCAGTATAGTAATTGTCGTTCTATCGATCATATAAGCTTAATATGGTTAATAATATGAGTCAGATTGATAATAATAAGAGTAAAAAGCATAGTCATTGTAGGCCTATCGATCATATAATCATAATATGGCTAATAATATGAGTTAGATTGATAATAATAAGAGTAAAAAGTATAGTAGTTGTCGTTCTATCGATCATATAAGCATAATATGGCTAATAATATGAGGTAGATTGATAAAAATAAGAGAAATAAGTATAGTAATTGTAGGTCTATCGATCACATAAGCATAGTATGGCTAATAATATGAGTTAGATTGATAATAATAAGAGTAAAAAGTAGAGTAGTTGTCGTTCTATCGATCATATAAGCATAATATGGCTAATAATATGAGGTAGATTGATAATAATAAGAGTAATAAGTATAGTAATTGACGTTCTATCGATCATATCTGCCCAATATGGTTAATAATATGACTTAGATTGATAATAGTGAGTGTAATCAGTATAGTAATTGTCGTTCTATCGATCATATAAGCATAATATGGCTAATAATTTGAGATAGATGGATAATAATAAGAGTAATAAGTATAGTAATTGTAGTTCTATCGATCATATAAGCATAATATGGCTAATAATATGAGTTAGATTGATAATAATATGAGTAATAAGTATAGTAATTGTCGTTCTATCGAACATATAAGCATAATATGGCTAATAATATGAGTTAGATTGATAATAATAAGAGTACTGAGTATAGTAATTGTCGTTCTATCGCTCATATAAGCATAATATGGCTAATAATATGAGTTAGATTGATAATAATAAGAGTACTGAGTATAGTAATTGTCGTTCTATCGCTCATATAAGCATAATATGGCTAATAATATAAGTTAGATTGATAATAATAAGAGTAATGAGTTTAGTAATTGTAGTTCTATCGATTATATCTGCATAATATGGTTAATAATATGAGTTAGATTGATAATAACAAGAGTAATAAGTGTAGTAATTGTAGGTCTTTTGCACATATAAGCATAATATGGTTAATACTATGAGTAAAATTGATAATAATAAGAGTAATGAGTATAGTAATTGTCGTTCTATATATCATATAGGCTTAATATGGTTAATAATATGAGTTAGATTGATAATAATAAGAGTAATAAGTATAGTAATTGTCGTTCTATATATCATATAAGCTTAATATGGTTAATAATATGTGTTAGATTGATAATAATAAGAGTAATAAGTATAGTAATTGTAGGTCTATCGATCATATAATCATAATATGGCTAATAATATGAGTTAGATTGATAATAATAAGAGTAATAAGTATAGTAATTGTCGTTCTATCGAACATATAAGCATAATATGGCTAATAATATGAGTTAGATTGATAATAATAAGGGTAATGAGTATAGTAATTGTCGTTCTATCTATCATATAAGCTTAATATGGTTAATAATATGAGTTAGATTGATAATAATAAGAGTAATAAGTATAGTAATTGTAGGTCTATCGATCATATAAGCATAATATGGCTAATAATATGAGTTAGATTGATAATAATAAGAGTAAAGAGTAGAGTAGTTGTCGTTCTATCGATCATATAAGCATAATATGGCTAATAATATGAGGTAGATTGATAATAATAAGAGTAATAAGTATAGTAATTGACGTTCTATCGATCATATCTGCATAATATGGTTAATAATATGACTTAGATTGATAATAGTGAGTGTAATCAGTATAGTAATTGTCGTTCTATCGATCATAAAAGCATAATACGGCTAGTAATATGAGATAGATGGATAATAATAAGAGTAATAAGTATAGTAATTGTCGTTCTATCGAACATATAAGCATAATATGGCTAATAATATGAGTTAGATTGATAATAATACGAGTAAAAAGTAGAGTAGTTGTCGTTCTATCGATCATATAAGCATAATATGGCTAATAATATGAGGTAGATTGATAATAATAAGAGTAATAAGTATAGTAATTGACGTTCTATCGATCATATCTGCATAATATGGTTAATAATATGACTTAGATTGATAATAATAAGAGTAATAAGTATAGTAATTGTAGGTCTATCGATCATATAAGCATAATATGGCTAATAATATGAGTTAGATTGATAATAATAAGAGTAAAAAGTAGAGTAGTTGTCGTTCTATCGATCATATAAGCATAATATGGCTAATAATATGAGGTAGATTGATAATAATAAGAGTAATAAGTATACTAATTGACGTTCTATCGATCATATCTGCATAATATGGTTAATAATATGACTTAGATTGATAATAGTGAGTGTAATCAGTATAGTAATTGTCGTTCTATCGATCATATAAGCATAATATGGCTAATAATATGAGATAGATGGATAATAATAAGAGTAATAAGTATAGTAATTGTCGTTCTATCGAACATATAAGCATAATATGGCTAATAATATGAGTTAGATTGATAATAACAAGAGTAATAAGTATAGTAATTGTAGTTCTATCGATCATATAAGCATAATATGGCTAATACTATGAGTTAAATTGATAATAATAAGAGTAATGAGTATAGTAATTGTCGTTCTATCGGTCATATATGCATAATATGGCTAATAATATGAGTTAGATTGATAATAATAAGAGAAATGAGTATAGTAATTGTCGTTCTATCGATCATATGAGCATAATATGGCTAATAATTTGAGATAGATGGATAATAATAAGAGTAATAAGTATCGTAATTGTCGTCCTATCGATCATATCTGCATAATATGGTTAATAATATGAGTTAGATTGATAATAGTGAGTGTAATAGGTATAGTAATTGTAGTTCTATTGCTCATATAAGCATAATATGGTTAATAATATGCGTTAGATTGATAATAATAAGAGTAATGAATATAGTAATTGTCATTCTATCGCTCATATAAGCTTAATATGGTTAATAATATGAGTTAGATTGATAATAATAAGAGTAATAAGTATAGTAATTGTAGGTCTATCGATCATATAAGCATAATATGGCTAATAATATGAGTTAGATTGATAATAATAAGAGTAAAAAGTATAGTAGTTGTCGTTCTATCGATCATATAAGCATAATATGGCTAATAATATGAGGTAGATTGATAATAATAAGAGTAATAAGTATAGTAATTGTCGTTCTATCGATGATATCTGCATAATATGGTTAATAATATGACTTAGATTGATAATAGTGAGTGTAATCAGTATAGTAATTGTCGTTCTATCGATCATATAAGCTTAATATGGTTAATAACATGAGTTAGATTGATATTAATAAGAGTAATAAGTATAGTAATTGTAGGCCTATCGATCATATAAGCATAATATGGCTAATAATATGAGGTAGATTGATAATAATAAGAGAAATAAGTATAGTAATTGACGTTCTATCGATCATATCTGCCCAATATGGTTAATAATATGACTTAGATTGATAATAGTGAGTGTAATCAGTATAGTAATTGTCGTTCTATCGATCATATAAGCATAATATGGCTAATAATTTGAGATAGATGGATAATAATAAGAGTAATAAGTATAGTAATTGTAGTTCTATCGATCATATAAGCATAATATGGCTAATAATATGAGTTAGATTGATAATAATAAGAGTAATAAGTATAGTAATTGTCGTTCTATCGAACATATAAGCATAATATGGCTAATAATATGAGTTAGATTGATAATAATAAGAGTACTGAGTATAGTAATTGTCGTTCTATCGCTCATATAAGCATAATATGGCTAATAATATAAGTTAGATTGATAATAATAAGAGTAATGAGTTTAGTAATTGTAGTTCTATCGATTATATCTGCATAATATGGTTAATAATATGAGTTAGATTGATAATAACAAGAGTAATAAGTGTAGTAATTGTAGGTCTTCTGCACATATAAGCATAATATGATTAATACTATGAGTAAAATTGATAATAATAAGAGTAATGAGTATAGTAATTGTCGTTCTATATATCATATAAGCTTAATATGGTTAATAATATGAGTTAGATTGATAATAATAAGAGTAATAAGTATAGTAATTGTCGTTCTATATATCATATAAGCTTAATATGGTTAATAATATGAGTTAGATTGATAATAATAAGAGTAATAAGTATAGTAATTGTAGGTCTATCGATCATATAATCATAATATGGCTAATAATATGAGTTAGATTGATAATAATAAGAGTAATAAGTATAGTAATTGTCGTTCTATCGAACATATAAGCATAATATGGCTAATAATATGAGTTAGATTGATAATAATAAGAGTACTGAGTATAGTAATTGTCGTTCTATCGATCATATAAGCATAATATGGCTAATAATATAAGTTAGATTGATAATAATAAGAGTAATGAGTTTAGTAATTGTAGTTCTATCGATTATATCTGCATAATATGGTTAATAATATGAGTTAGATTGATAATAACAAGAGTAATAAGTGTAGTAATTGTAGGTCTTCTGCACATATAAGCATAATATGGTTAATACTATGAGTTAAATTGATAATAATAAGAGTAATGAGTATAGTAATTGTCGTTCTATATATCATATAAGCTTAATATGGTTAATAATATGAGTTAGATTGATAATAATAAGAGTAATAAGTATATTAATTGTCGTTCTATATATCATATAAGCTTAATATGGTTAATAATATGAGTTAGATTGATAATAATAAGAGTAATAAGTATAGTAATTGTAGGTCTATCGATCATATAATCATAATATGGCTAATAATATGAGTTAGATTGATAATAATAAGAGTAAAAAGTAGAGTAGTTGTCGTTCTATCGATCATATAAGCATAATATGGCTAATAATATGAGGTAGATTGATAAAAATAAGAGTAATAAGTATAGTAATTGTAGGTCTATCGATCACAGAAGCATAGTATGGCTAATAATATGAGTTAGATTGATAATAATAAGAGTAAAAAGTAGAGTAGTTGTCGTTCTATCGATCATATAAGCATAATATGGCTAATAATATGAGGTAGATTGATAATAATAAGAGTAATAAGTATAGTAATTGACGTTCTATCGATCATATCTGCCCAATATGGTTAATAATATGACTTAGATTGATAATAGTGAGTGTAATCAGTATAGTAATTGTCGTTCTATCGATCACATAAGCATAATATGGCTAATAATTTGAGATAGATGGATAATAATAAGAGTAATACGTATAGTAATTGTAGTTCTATCGATCATATAAGCATAATATGGCTAATAATATGAGTTAGATTGATAATAATAAGAGTAATAAGTATAGTAATTGTCGTTCTATCGAACATATAAGCATAATATGGCTAATAATATGAGTTAGATTGATAATAACAAGAGTAATAAGTGTAGTAATTGTAGGTCTTCTGCACATATAAGCATAATATGGTTAATACTATGAGTAAAATTGATAATAATAAGAGTAATGAGTATAGTAATTGTCGTTCTATATATCATATAAGCTTAATATGGTTAATAATATGAGTTGGATTGATAATAATAAGAGTAATAAGTATAGTAATTGTCGTTCTATATATCATATAAGCTTAATATGGTTAATAATATGAGTTAGATTGATAATAATAAGAGAAATAAGTATAGTAATTGTAGGTCTATCGATCATATAATCATAATATGGCTAATAATATGAGTTAGATTGATAATAATAAGAGTAATAAGTATAGTAATTGTCGTTCTATCGAACATATAAGCATAATATGGCTAATAATATGAGTTAGATTGATAATAATAAGAGTACTGAGTATAGTAATTGTCGTTCTATCGCTCATATAAGCATAATATGGCTAATAATATAAGTTAGATTGATAATAATAAGAGTAATGAGTTTAGTAATTGTAGTTCTATCGATTATATCTGCATAATATGGTTAATAATATGAGTTAGATTGATAATAACAAGAGTAATAAGTGTAGTAATTGTAGGTCTTCTGCACATATAAGCATAATATGGTTAATACTATGAGTTAAATTGATAATAATAAGAGTAATGAGTATAGTAATTGTCGTTCTAAATATCATATAAGCTTAATATGGTTAATAATATGAGTTAGATTGATAATAATAAGAGTAATAAGTATAGTAATTGTCGTTCTATATATCATATAAGCTTAATATGGTTAATAATATGAGTTAGATTGATAATAATAAGAGAAATAAGTATAGTAATTGTAGGTCTATCGATCATATAATCATAATATGGCTAATAATATGAGTTAGATTGATAATAATAAGAGTAATAAGTATAGTAATTGTCGTTCTATCGAACATATAAGCATAATATGGCTAATAATATGAGTTAGATTGATAATAATAAGAGTACTGAGTATAGTAATTGTCGTTCTATCGCTCATATAAGCATAATATGGCTAATAATATAAGTTAGATTGATAATAATAAGAGTAATGAGTTTAGTAATTGTAGTTCTATCGATTATATCTGCATAATATGGTTAATAATATGAGTTAGATTGATAATAACAAGAGTAATAAGTGTAGTAATTGTAGGTCTTCTGCACATATAAGCATAATATGGTTAATACTATGAGTAAAATTGATAATAATAAGAGTAATGAGTACAGTAATCGTCGTTCTATATATCATATAAGCTTAATATGGTTAATAATATGAGTTAGATTGATAATAATAAGAGTAATAAGTATAGTAATTGTCGTTCTATATATCATATAAGCTTAATATGGTTAATAATATGAGTTAGATTGATAATAATAAGAGTAATAAGTATAGTAATTGTAGGTCTATCGATCATATAATCATAATATGGCTAATAATATGAGTTAGATTGATAATAATAAGAGTAATAAGTATAGTAATTGTCGTTCTATCGAACATATAAGCATAATATGGCTAATAATATGAGTTAGATTGATAATAATAAGAGTACTGAGTATAGTAATTGTCGTTCTATCGCTCATATAAGCATAATATGGCTAATAATATAAGTTAGATTGATAATAATAAGAGTAATGAGTTTAGTAATTGTAGTTCTATCGATTATATCTGCATAATATGGTTAATAATATGAGTTAGATTGATAATAACAAGAGTAATAAGTGTAGTAATTGTAGGTCTTCTACACATATAAGCATAATATGGTTAATACTATGAGTTAAATTGATAATAATAAGAGTAATGAGTATAGTAATTGTCGTTCTATATATCATATAAGCTTAATATGGTTAATAATATGAGTTAGATTGATAATAATAATAGTAATAAGTATAGTAATTGTCGTTCTATATATCATATAAGCTTAATATGGTTAATAATATGGGTTAGATTGATAATAATAAGAGTAAAAAGCATAGTCATTGTAGGCCTATCGATCATATAATCATAATATGGCTAATAATATGAGTTAGATTGATAATAATAAGAGTAAAAAGTATAGTAGTTGTCGTTCTATCGATCATATAAGCATAATATGGCTAATAATATGAGGTAGATTGATAAAAATAAGAGAAATAAGTATAGTAATTGTAGGTCTATCGATCACATAAGCACAGTATGGCTAATAATATGAGTTAGATTGATAATAATAAGAGTAAAAAGTAGAGTAGTTGTCGTTCTATCGATCATATAAGCATAATATGGCTAATAATATGAGGTAGATTGATAATAATAAGAGTAATAAGTATAGTAATTGACGTTCTATCGATCATATCTGCCCAATATGGTTAATAATATGAGTTAGATTGATAATAATAAGAGTAATAAGTATAGTAATTGTCGTTCTATCGAACATATAAGCATAATATGGCTAATAATATGAGTTAGATTGATAATAATAAGAGTACTGAGTATAGTAATTGTCGTTCTATCGCTCATATAAGCATAATATGGCTAATAATATGAGTTAGATTGATAATAATAAGAGTACTGAGTATAGTAATTGTCGTTCTATCGCTCTTATAAGCATAATATGGCTAATAATATAAGTTAGATTGATAATAATAAGAGTAATGAGTTTAGTAATTGTAGTTCTATCGATTATATCTGCATAATATGGTTAATAATATGAGTTAGATTGATAATAATAAGAGTAATAAGTATAGTAATTGTCGTTCTATATATCATATAAGCTTAATATGGTTAATAATATGAGTTAGATTGATAATAATAAGAGTAATAAGTATAGTAATTGTAGGTCTATCGATCATATAAGCATAATATGGCTAATAATATGAGTTAGATTGATTATAATAAGAGTAAAAAGTATAGTAGTTGTCGTTCTATCGATCATATAAGCATAATATGGCTAACAATATGAGGTAGATTGATAATAATAAGAGTAATAAGTATAGTAATTGTCGTTCTATCGATCATATCTGCATAATATGGTTAATAATATGACTTAGATTGATAATAGTGCGTGTAATCAGTATAGTAATTGTCGTTCTATCGATCATATAAGCTTAATATGGTTAATAATATGAGTTAGATTGATAATAATAAGAGTAAAAAGCATAGTCATTGTAGGCCTATCGATCATATAATCATAATATGGCTAATAATATGAGTTAGATTGATAATAATAAGAGTAAAAAGTATAGTAGTTGTCGTTCTATCGATCATATAAGCATAATATAGCTAATAATATGAGGTAGATTGATAAAAATAAGAGAAATAAGTATAGTAATTGTAGGTCTATCGATCACATAAGCATAGTATGGCAAATAATATGAGTTAGATTGATAATAATAAGAGTAAAAAGTATAGTAATTGTAGGTCTTCTACACATATAAGCATAATATGGTTAATACTATGAGTTAAATTGATAATAATAAGAGTAATGAGTATAGTAATTGTCGTTCTATCGGTCATATATGCATAATATGGCTAATAATATGAGTTAGATTGATAATAATAAGAGAAATGAGTATAGTAATTGTCGTTCTATCGATCATATAAGCATAATATGGCTAATAATTTGAGATAGATGGATAATAATTAGAGTAATAAGTATCGTAATTGTCGTCCTATCGATCATATCTGCATAATATGGTTAATAATATGAGTTAGATTGATAATAGTGAGTGTAATGGGTATAGTAATTGTAGTTCTATTGCTCATATAAGCATAATATGGTTAATAATATGCGTTAGATTGATAATAATAAGAGTAATGAATATAGTAATTGTCGTTCTATCGCTCATATAAGCTTAATATGGTTAATAATATGAGTTAGATTGATAATAATAAGAGTAATAAGTATAGTAATTGTAGGTCTATCGATCATATAAGCATAATATGGCTAATAATATGAGTTAGATTGATAATAATAAGAGTAAAAAGTATAGTAGTTGTCGTTCTATCGATCATATAAGCATAATATGGCTAATAATATGAGGTAGATTGATAATAATAAGAGTAAAAAGCATAGTCATTGTAGGCCTATCGATCATATAATCATAATATGGCTAATAATATGAGTTAGATTGATAATAATAAGAGTAAAAAGTATAGTAGTTGTCGTTCTATCGATCATATAAGCATAATATGGCTAATAATATGAGGTAGATTGATAAAAATAAGAGAAATAAGTATAGTAATTGTAGGTCTATCGATCACATAAGCATAGTATGGCTAATAATATGAGTTAGATTGATAATAATAAGAGTAAAAAGTAGAGTAGTTGTCGTTCTATCGATCATATAAGCATAATATGGCTAATAATATGAGGTAGATTGATAATAATAAGAGTAATAAGTATAGTAATTGACGTTCTATCGATCATATCTGCCCAATATGGTTAATAATATGACTTAGATTGATAATAGTGAGTGTAATCAGTATAGTAATTGTCGTTCTATCGATCATATAAGCATAATATGGCTAATAATTTGAGATAGATGGATAATAATAAGAGTAATAAGTATAGTAATTGTAGTTCTATCGATCATATAAGCGTAATATGGCTAATAATATGAGTTAGATTGATAATAATAAGAGTAATAAGTATAGTAATTGTCGTTCTATCGAACATATAAGCATAATATGGCTAATAATATGAGTTAGATTGATAATAATAAGAGTACTGAGTATAGTAATTGTCGTTCTATCGCTCATATAAGCATAATATGGCTAATAATATGAGCTAGATTGATAATAATAAGAGTACTGAGTATAGTAATTGTCGTTCTATCGCTCATATAAGCATAATATGGCTAATAATATAAGTTAGATTGATAATAATAAGAGTAATGAGTTTAGTAATTGTAGTTCTATCGATTATATCTGCATAATATGGTTAATAATATGAGTTAGATTGATAATAACAAGAGTAATAAGTGTAGTAATTGTAGGTCTTCTGCACATATAAGCATAATATGGTTAATACTATGAGTAAAATTAATAATAATAAGAGTAATGAGTATAGTAATTGTCGTTCTATATATCATATAGGCTTAATATGGTTAATAATATGAGTAAGATTGATAATAATAAGAGTAATAAGTATAGTAATTGTCGTTCTATATATCATATAAGCTTAATATGGTTAATAATATGTGTTAGATTGATAATAATAAGAGTAATAAGTATAGTAATTGTAGGTCTATCGATCATATAATCATAATATGGCTAATAATATGAGTTAGATTGATAATAATAAGAGTAATAAGTATAGTAATTGTCGTTCTGTCGAACATATAAGCATAATATGGCTAATAATATGAGTTAGATTGATAACAATAAGAGTAGTGAGTATAGTAATTGTCGTCCTATCGATCATATAAGCATAATATGGCTAATAATATGAGTTAGATTGATAATAATAAGAGTAATAAGTATAGTAATTGTAGGTCTATCGATCATATAAGCATAATATGGCTAATAATATGAGTTAGATTGATAATAATAAGAGTAAAGAGTAGAGTAGTTGTCGTTCTATCGATCATATAAGCATAATATGGCTAATAATATGAGGTAGATTGATAAAAATAAGAGTAATAAGTACAGTAATTGTCGTTCTATCGAACATATAAGCATAATATGGCTAATAATATGAGTTAGATTGATAATAACAAGAGTAATAAGTATAGTAATTGTAGTTCTATCGATCATATAAGCATAATATGGCTAATAATATGAGTTAGATTGATAATAATAAGAGTAATAAGAATAGTAATTGTCGTTCTATCTAACATATAAGCATAATATGGCTAATAATATGAGTTAGATTGATAATAATAAGAGTACTGAGTATAGTAATTGTCGTTCTATCGCTCATATAAGCATAATATGGCTAATAATATAAGTTAGATTGATAATAATAAGAGTAATGAGTTTAGTAATTGTAGTTCTATCGATTATATCTGCGTAATATGGTTAATAATATGAGTTAGATTGATAATAATAAGAGTAATAAGTATAGTAATTGTAGGTCTTCTACACATATAAGCATAACATGGTTAATACTATGAGTTAAATTGATAATAATAAGAGTAATGAGTATAGTAATTGTCGTTCTATCGGTCATATATGCATAATATGGCTAATAATATGAGTTAGATTGATAATAATAAGAGAAATGAGTATAGTAATTGTCGTTCTATCGATCATATAAGCATAATATGGCTAATAATTTGAGATAGATGGATAATAATAAGAGTAATAAGTATCGTAATTGTCGTCCTATCGATCATATCTGCATAATATGGTTAATAATATGAGTTAGATTGATAATAGTGAGTGTAATAGGTATAGTAATTGTAGTTCTATTGCTCATATAAGCATAATATGGTTAATAATATGCGTTAGATTGATAATAATAAGAGTAATGAATATAGTAATTGTCGTTCTATCGCTCATATAAGCTTAATATGGTTAATAATATGAGTTAGATTGATAATAATAAGAGTAATAAGTATAGTAATTGTAGGTCTATCGATCATATAGGCATAATATGGCTAATAATATGGATTAGATTGATAATAATAAGAGTAAAAAGTATAGTAGTTGTCGTTCTATCGATCATATAAGCATAATATGGCTAATAATATGAGGTAGATTGATAATAATAAGAGTAATAAGTATAGTAATTGTCGTTCTATCGATCATATCTGCATAATATGGTTAATAATATGACTTAGATTGATAATAGTGAGTGTAATCAGTATAGTAATTGTCGTTCTATCGATCATATCTGCATAATATGGTTAATAATATGACTTAGATTAATAATAGTGAGTGTAATCAGTATAGTAATTGACGTTCTATCGATCATATCTGCATAATATGGTTAATAATATGACTTAGATTGATAATAATAAGAGTAATAAGTATAGTAATTGTAGGTCTATCGATCATATAATCATAATATGGCTAATAATATGAGTTAGATTGATAATAATAAGAGTAAAAAGTAGAGTAGTTGTCGTTCTATCGATCATATAAGCATAATATGGCTAATAATATGAGGTAGATTGATAATAATAAGAGTAATAAGTATAGTAATTGTAGGTCTATCGATCATATAAGCATAATATGGCTAATAATATGAGATAGATGGATAATAATAAGAGTAATAAGTATAGTAATTGTCGTTCTATCGAACATATAAGCATAATATGGCTAATAATATAAGTTAGATTGATAATAATAAGAGTACTGAGTATAGCAATTGTCGTTCTATCGCTCATATAAGCATAATATGGCTAATAATATAAGTTAGATTGATAATAATAAGAGTAATGAGTTTAGTAATTGTAGTTCTATCGATTATATCTGCATAATATGGTTGATAATATGAGTTAGATTGATAATAATAAGAGTAATAAGTATAGTAATTGTAGGTCTTCTACACATATAAGCATAATATGGTTAATACTATGAGTTAAATTGATAATAATAAGAGTAATGAGTATAGTAATTGTCGTTCTATCGATCATATAAGCATAATATGGCTAATAATATGAGGTAGATTGATAATAATAAGAGTAATAAGTATAGTAATTGACGTTCTATCGCTCATATCTGCCCAATATGGTTAATAATATGACTTAGATTGATAATAGTGAGTGTAATCAGTATAGTAATTGTCGTTCTATCGATCATATAAGCATAATATGGCTAATAATTTGAGATAGATGGATAATAATAAGAGTAATAAGTATAGTAATTGTCGTTCTACCGAAGATATAAGCATAATATGGCTAATAATATGAGTTAGATTGATAATAACAAGAGTAATAAGTATAGTAATTGTAGTTCTATCGATCATATAAGCATAATATGGCTAATAATATGAGTTAGATTGATAATAATAAGAGTAATGAATATAGTAATTGTCGTTCTATCGCTCATATAAGCTTAATATGGTTAATAATATGAGTTAGATTGATAATAATAAGAGCAATAATTATAGTAATTGTCGTTCTATCGATTACATAAGCAAAATATGGCCAATAATATGAGTTAGATTGATAATAATAAGAGTCATAAGTATAGTAATTGACGTTCTATCGATCACATAAGCATAATATGGCTAATAATATGAGATAGATGGATAATAATAAGAGTAATAAGTATAGTAATTGTAGTTCTATCGATCATATAAGCATAATATGGCAAATAATATGAGTTAGATTGATAATAATAAAAGTAAAAAGTATAGCAGTTGTCGTTCTATCGATCATATAAGCATAATATGGCTAATAATATGAGTTAGATTGATAATAATAAGGGTAATGAGTATAGTAATTGTCGTTCTATCTATCATATAAGCTTAATATGGTTAATAATATGAGTTAGATTGATAATAATAAGAGTAATAAGTATAGTAATTGTAGGCCTATCGATCATATAAGCATAATATGGCTAATAATATGAGTTAGATTGATAATAATAAGAGTAAAAAGTAGAGTAGTTGTCGTTCTATCGATCATATAAGCATAATATGGCTAATAATATGAGGTAGATTGATAATAATAAGAGTAATAAGTATAGTAATTGACGTTCTATCGATCATATCTGCATAATATGGTTAATAATATGACTTAGATTGATAATAATAAGAGTAATAAGTATAGTAATTGTAGGTCTATCGATCATATAAGCATAATATGGCTAATAATATGAGTTAGATTGATAATAATAAGAGTAAAAAGTAGAGTAGTTGTCGTTCTATCGATCATATAAGCATAATATGGCTAATAATATGAGGTAGATTGATAATAATAAGAGTAATAAGTATAGTAATTGACGTTCTATCGATCATATCTGCCCAATATGGTTAATAATATGACTTAGATTGATAATAGTGAGTGTAATCAGTATAGTAATTGTCGTTCTATCGATCATATAAGCATAATATGGCTAATAATTTGAGATAGATGGATAATAATAAGAGTAATAAGTATAGTAATTGTCGTTCTACCGAAGATATAAGCATAATATGGCTAATAATATGAGTTAGATTGATAATAATAAGAGTAATGAGTACAGTAATTGTCGTTCTATCGCTCATATAAGCATAATATGGCTAATAATATGAGGTAGATTGATAATAATAAGAGTAATAAGTACAGTAATTGACGTTCTATCGCTCATATCTGCCCAATATGGTTAATAATATGACTTAGATTGATAATAGTGAGTGTAATCAGTACAGTAATTGTCGTTCTATCGATCATATAAGCATAATATGGCTAATAATTTGAGATAGATGGATAATAATAAGAGTAATAAGTATAGTAATTGTCGTTCTACCGAAGATATAAGCATAATATGGCTAATAATATGAGTTAGATTGATAATAACAAGAGTAATAAGTATAGTAATTGTAGTTCTATCGATCATATAAGCATAATATTGCTAATAATATGAGTTAGATTGATAATAATAAGAGTAATGAATATAGTAATTGTCGTTCTATCGCTCATATAAGCTTAATATGGTTAATAATATGAGTTAGATTGATAATAATAAGAGTAATAAGTATAGTAATTGTAGGCCTATCGAACATATAAGCATAATATGGCTAATAATATGAGTTAGATTGATAATAATAAGAGTAAAAAGTAGAGTAGTTGTCGTTCTATCGATCATATAAGCATAATATGGCTAATAATATGAGGTAGATTGATAATAATAAGAGTAATAAGTATAGTAATTGACGTTCTATCGATCATATCTGCATAATATGGTTAATAATATGACTTAGATTGATAATAATAAGAGTAATAAGTATAGTAATTGTAGGTCTATCGATCATATAAGCATAATATGGCTAATAATATGAGTTAGATTGATAATAATAAGAGTAAAAAGTAGAGTAGTTGTCGTTCTATCGATCATATAAGCATAATATGGCTAATAATATGAGGTAGATTGATAATAATAAGAGTAATAAGTACAGTAATTGACGTTCTATCGATCATATCTGCCCAATATGGTTAATAATATGACTTAGATTGATAATAGTGAGTGTAATCAGTATAGTAATTGTCGTTCTATCGATCATATAAGCATAATATGGCTAATAATTTGAGATAGATGGATAATAATAAGAGTAATAAGTATAGTAATTGTCGTTCTACCGAAGATATAAGCATAATATGGCTAATAATATGACTTAGATTGATAATAGTGAGTGTAATCAGTATAGTAATTGTCGTTCTATCGATCATATAAGCATAATATGGCTAATAATATGAGATAGATGGATAATAATAAGAGTAATAAGTATAGTAATTGTCGTTCTATCGAACATATAAGCATAATATGGCTAATAATATGAGTTAGATTGATAATAATAAGAGTACTGAGTATAGTAATTGTCGTTCTATCGCTCATATAAGCATAATATGGCTAATAATATAAGTTAGATTGATAATAATAAGAGTAATGAGTTTAGTAATTGTAGTTCTATCGATTATATATGCATAATATGGTTAATAATTTGAGTTAGATTGATAATAATAAGAGTAATAAGTATAGTAATTGTAGGTCTTCTACACATATAAGCATAATATGGTTAATACTATGAGTTAAATTGATAATAATAAGAGTAATGAGTATAGTAATTGTCGTTCTATCGGTCATATATGCATAATATGGCTAATAATATGAGTTAGATTGATAATAATAAGAGAAATGAGTATAGTAATTGTCGTTCTATCGATCATATAAGCATAATATGGCTAATAATTTGAGATAGATGGATAATAATAAGAGTATTAAGTATCGTAATTGTCGTCCTATCGATCATATGTGCATAATATGGTTAATAATATGAGTTAGATTGATAATAGTGAGTGTAATAGGTATAGTAATTGTAGTTCTATTGCTCATATAAGCATAATATGGTTAATAATATGCGTTAGATTGATAATAATAAGAGTAATGAATATAGTAATTGTCGTTCTATCGCTCATATAAGCTTAATATGGTTAATAATATGAGTTAGATTGATAATAATAAGAGTAATAAGTATAGTAATTGTAGGTCTATCGATCATATAAGCATAATATGGCTAATAATATGAGATAGATGGATAATAATAAGAGTAATAAGTATAGTAATTGTCGTTCTATCGAACATATAAGCATAATATGGCTAATAATATGAGTTAGATTGATAATAATAAGAGTAATGAGTTTAGTAATTGTAAGTTTCTATCGATTATATCTGCATAATATGGTTGATAATATGAGTTAGATTGATAATAATAAGAGTAATAAGTATAGTAATTGTCGTTCTATCGAACATATAAGCATAATATGGCTAATACTATGAGTTAAATTGATAATAATAAGAGTAATGAGTATAGTAATTGTCGTTCTATCGATCATATAAGCATAATATGGCTAATAATATGAGGTAGATTGATAATAATAAGAGTAATAAGTATAGTAATTGACGTTCTATCGATCATATCTGCCCAATATGGTTAATAATATGACTTAGATTGATAATAGTGAGTGTAATCAGTATAGTAATTGTCGTTCTATCGATCATATAAGCATAATACGGCTAATAATTTGAGATAGATGGATAATAATTAGAGTAATAAGTATAGTAATTGTCGTTCTACCGAAGATATAAGCATAATATGGCTAATAATATGAGTTAGATTGATAATAACAAGAGTAATAAGTATAGTAATTGTAGTTCTATCGATCATATAAGCATAATATGGCTAATAATATGAGTTAGATTGATAATAATAAGAGTAATAAGTATAGTAATTGTCGTTCTATCGAACATATAAGCATAATATGGCTAATAATATGAGTTAGATTGATAATAATAAGAGTACTGAGTATAGTAATTGTCGTTCTACAGCTCATATAAGCATAATATGGCTAATAATATAAGTTAGATTGATAATAATAAGAGTAATGAGTTTAGTAATTGTAGTTCTATCGATCATATCTGCATAATATGGTTAATAATATGACTTAGATTGATAATAGTGAGTGTAATCAGTATAGTAATTGTCGTTCTATCGATCATATAAGCATAATATGGCTAGTAATATGAGATAGATGGATAATAATAAGAGTAATAAGTATAGTAATTGTCGTTCTATCGAACATATAAGCATAATATGGTTAATAATATGAGTTAGATTGATAATAGTGAGTGTAATAGGTATAGTAATTGTAGTTCTATTGCTCATATAAGCATAATATGGTTAATAATATGCGTTAGATTGATAATAATAAGAGTAATGAATATAGTAATTGTCGTTCTATCGCTCATATAAGCTTAATATGGTTAATAATATGAGTTAGATTGATAATAATAAGAGTAATAAGTATAGTAATTGTAGGTCTATCGATCATATAGGCATAATATGGCTAATAATATGGGTTAGATTGATAATAATAAGAGTAAAAAGTATAGTAGTTGTCGTTCTATCGATCATATAAGCATAATATGGCTAATAATATGAGGTAGATTGATAATAATAAGAGTAATAAGTATAGTAATTGTCGTTCTATCGATCATATCTGCATAATATGGTTAATAATATGACTTAGATTGATAATAGTGAGTGTAATCAGTATAGTAATTGTCGTTCTATCGATCATATCTGCATAATATGGTTAATAATATGACTTAGATTAATAATAGTGAGTGTAATCAGTATAGTAATTGTCGTTCTATCGATCATATAAGCATAATATGGCTAGTAATATGAGATAGATGGATAATAACAAGAGTAATAAGTATAGTAATTGTCGTTCTATCGAACATATAAGCATAATATGGCTAATAATATGAGTTAGATTGATAATAATAAGAGTAAAAAGTAGAGTAGTTGTCGTTCTATCGATCATATAAGCATAATATGGCTAATAATATGAGGTAGATTGATAATAATAAGAGTAATAAGTATAGTAATTGACGTTCTATCGATCATATCTGCATAATATGGTTAATAATATGACTTAGATTGATAATAATAAGAGTAATAAGTATAGTAATTGTAGGTCTATCGATCATATAATCATAATATGGCTAATAATATGAGTTAGATTGATAATAATAAGAGTAAAAAGTAGAGTAGTTGTCGTCCTATCGATCATATCTGCATAATATGGTTAATAATATGAGTTAGATTGATAATAGTGAGTGTAATAGGTATAGTAATTGTAGTTCTATTGCTCATATAAGCATAATATGGTTAATAATATGAGGTAGATTGATAATAATAAGAGTAATAAGTATAGTAATTGACGTTCTATCGATCATATCTGCATAATATGGTTAATAATATGACTTAGATTGATAATAATAAGAGTAATAAGTATAGTAATTGTAGGTCTATCGATCATATAATCATAATATGGCTAATAATATGAGTTAGATTGATAATAATAAGAGTAAAAAGTAGAGTAGTTGTCGTTCTATCGATCATATAAGCATAATATGGCTAATAATATGAGGTAGATTGATAATAATAAGAGTAATAAGTATAGTAATTGTAGGTCTATCGATCATATAAGCATAATATGGCTAATAATATGAGATAGATGGATAATAATAAGAGTAATAAGTATAGTAATTGTCGTTCTATCGAACATATAAGCATAATATGGCTAATAATATAAGTTAGATTGATAGTAATAAGAGTACTGAGTATAGTAATTGTCGTTCTATCGCTCATATAAGCATAATATGGCTAATAATATAAGTTAGATTGATAATAATAAGAGTAATGAGTTTAGTATTGTAGTTCTATCGATTATATCTGCATAATATGGTTGATAATATGAGTTAGATTGATAATAATAAGAGTAATAAGTATAGTAATTGTAGGTCTTCTACACATATAAGCATAATAGGTTAATACTATGAGTTAAATTGATAATAATAAGAGTAATGAGTATAGTAATTGTCGTTCTATCGATCATATAAGCATAATATGGCTAATAATATGAGGTAGATTGATAATAATAGAGTAATAAGTATAGTAATTGACGTTCTATCGCTCATATCTGCCCAATATGGTTAATAATATGACTTAGATTGATAATAGTGAGTGTAATCAGTATAGTAATTGTCGTTCTATCGATCATATAAGCATAATATGGCTAATAATTTGAGATAGATGGATAATAATAAGAGTAATAAGTATAGTAATTGTCGTTCTACCGAAGATATAAGCATAATATGGCTAATAATATGAGTTAGATTGATAATAACAAGAGTAATAAGTATAGTAATTGTAGTTCTATCGATCATATAAGCATAATATGGCTAATAATATGAGTTAGATTGATAATAATAAGAGTAATGAATATAGTAATTGTCGTTCTATCGCTCATATAAGCTTAATATGGTTAATAATATGAGTTAGATTGATAATAATAAGAGCAATAATTATAGTAATTGTCGTTCTATCGATTACATAAGCAAAATATGGCCAATAATATGAGTTAGATTGATAATAATAAGAGTCATAAGTATAGTAATTGACGTTCTATCGATCACATAAGCATAATATGGCTAATAATATGAGATAGATGGATAATAATAAGAGTAATAAGTATAGTAATTGTAGTTCTATCGATCATATAAGCATAATATGGCAAATAATATGAGTTAGATTGATAATAATAAAAGTAAAAGTATAGCAGTTGTCGTTCTATCGATCATATAAGCATAATATGGCTAATAATATGAGTTAGATTGATAATAATAAGGGTAATGAGTATAGTAATTGTCGTTCTATCTATCATATAAGCTTAATATGGTTAATAATATGAGTTAGATTGATAATAATAAGAGTAATAAGTATAGTAATTGTAGGCCTATCGATCATATAAGCATAATATGGCTAATAATATGAGTTAGATTGATAATAATAAGAGTAAAAGTAGAGTAGTTGTCGTTCTATCGATCATATAAGCATAATATGGCTAATAATATGAGGTAGATTGATAATAATAAGAGTAATAAGTATAGTAATTGACGTTCTATCGATCATATCTGCATAATATGGTTAATAATATGACTTAGATTGATAATAATAAGAGTAATAAGTATAGTAATTGTAGGTCTATCGATCATATAAGCATAATATGGCTAATAATATGAGTTAGATTGATAATAATAAGAGTAAAAAGTAGAGTAGTTGTCGTTCTATCGATCATATAAGCATAATATGGCTAATAATATGAGGTAGATTGATAATAATAAGAGTAATAAGTATAGTAATTGACGTTCTATCGATCATATCTGCCCAATATGGTTAATAATATGACTTAGATTGATAATAGTGAGTGTAATCAGTATAGTAATTGTCGTTCTATCGATCATATAAGCATAATATGGCTAATAATTTGAGATAGATGGATAATAATAAGAGTAATAAGTATAGTAATTGTCGTTCTACCGAAGATATAAGCATAATATGGCTAATAATATGAGTTAGATTGATAATAATAAGAGTAATGAGTACAGTAATTGTCGTTCTATCGCTCATATAAGCATAATATGGCTAATAATATGAGGTAGATTGATAATAATAAGAGTAATAAGTACAGTAATTGACGTTCTATCGCTCATATCTGCCCATATGGTTAATAATATGACTTAGATTGATAATAGTGAGTGTAATCAGTACAGTAATTGTCGTTCTATCGATCATATAAGCATAATATGGCTAATAATTTGAGATAGATGGATAATAATAAGAGTAATAAGTATAGTAATTGTCGTTCTACCGAAGATATAAGCATAATATGGCTAATAATATGAGTTAGATTGATAATAACAAGAGTAATAAGTATAGTAATTGTAGTTCTATCGATCATATAAGCATAATATTGCTAATAATATGAGTTAGATTGATAATAATAAGAGTAATGAATATAGTAATTGTCGTTCTATCGCTCATATAAGCTTAATATGGTTAATAATATGAGTTAGATTGATAATAATAAGAGTAATAAGTATAGTAATTGTAGGCCTATCGAACATATAAGCATAATATGGCTAATAATATGAGTTAGATTGATAATAATAAGAGTAAAAAGTAGAGTAGTTGTCGTTCTATCGATCATATAAGCATAATATGGCTAATAATATGAGGTAGATTGATAATAATAAGAGTAATAAGTATAGTAATTGACGTTCTATCGATCATATCTGCATAATATGGTTAATAATATGACTTAGATTGATAATAATAAGAGTAATAAGTATAGTAATTGTAGGTCTATCGATCATATAAGCATAATATGGCTAATAATATGAGTTAGATTGATAATAATAAGAGTAAAAAGTAGAGTAGTTGTCGTTCTATCGATCATATAAGCATAATATGGCTAATAATATGAGGTAGATTGATAATAATAAGAGTAATAAGTACAGTAATTGACGTTCTATCGATCATATCTGCCCAATATGGTTAATAATATGACTTAGATTGATAATAGTGAGTGTAATCAGTATAGTAATTGTCGTTCTATCGATCATATAAGCATAATATGGCTAATAATTTGAGATAGATGGATAATAATAAGAGTAATAAGTATAGTAATTGTCGTTCTACCGAAGATATAAGCATAATATGGCTAATAATATGACTTAGATTGATAATAGTGAGTGTAATCAGTATAGTAATTGTCGTTCTATCGATCATATAAGCATAATATGGCTAATAATATGAGATAGATGGATAATAATAAGAGTAATAAGTATAGTAATTGTCGTTCTATCGAACATATAAGCATAATATGGCTAATAATATGAGTTAGATTGATAATAATAAGAGTACTGAGTATAGTAATTGTCGTTCTATCGCTCATATAAGCATAATATGGCTAATAATATAAGTTAGATTGATAATAATAAGAGTAATGAGTTTAGTAATTGTAGTTCTATCGATTATATATGCATAATATGGTTAATAATTTGAGTTAGATTGATAATAATAAGAGTAATAAGTATAGTAATTGTAGGTCTTCTACACATATAAGCATAATATGGTTAATACTATGAGTTAAATTGATAATAATAAGAGTAATGAGTATAGTAATTGTCGTTCTATCGGTCATATATGCATAATATGGCTAATAATATGAGTTAGATTGATAATAATAAGAGAAATGAGTATAGTAATTGTCGTTCTATCGATCATATAAGCATAATATGGCTAATAATTTGAGATAGATGGATAATAATAAGAGTATTAAGTATCGTAATTGTCGTCCTATCGATCATATGTGCATAATATGGTTAATAATATGAGTAGATTGATAATAGTGAGTGTAATAGGTATAGTAATTGTAGTTCTATTGCTCATATAAGCATAATATGGTTAATAATATGCGTTAGATTGATAATAATAAGAGTAATGAATATAGTAATTGTCGTTCTATCGCTCATATAAGCTTAATATGGTTAATAATATGAGTTAGATTGATAATAATAAGAGTAATAAGTATAGTAATTGTAGGTCTATCGATCATATAAGCATAATATGGCTAATAATATGAGATAGATGGATAATAATAAGAGTAATAAGTATAGTAATTGTCGTTCTATCGAACATATAAGCATAATATGGCTAATAATATGAGTTAGATTGATAATAATAAGAGTAATGAGTTTAGTAATTGTAGTTCTATCGAACATATAAGCATAATATGGCTAATACTATGAGTTAAATTGATAATAATAAGAGTAATGAGTATAGTAATTGTCGTTCTATCGATCATATAAGCATAATATGGCTAATAATATGAGGTAGATTGATAATAATAAGAGTAATAAGTATAGTAATTGACGTTCTATCGATCATATCTGCCAATATGGTTAATAATATGACTTAGATTGATAATAGTGAGTGTAATCAGTATAGTAATTGTCGTTCTATCGATCATATAAGCATAATACGGCTAATAATTTGAGATAGATGGATAATAATTAGAGTAATAAGTATAGTAATTGTCGTTCTACCGAAGATATAAGCATAATATGGCTAATAATATGAGTTAGATTGATAATAACAAGAGTAATAAGTATAGTAATTGTAGTTCTATCGATCATATAAGCATAATATGGCTAATAATATGAGTTAGATTGATAATAATAAGAGTAATAAGTATAGTAATTGTCGTTCTATCGAACATATAAGCATAATATGGCTAATAATATGAGTTAGATTGATAATAATAAGAGTACTGAGTATAGTAATTGTCGTTCTACAGCTCATATAAGCATAATATGGCTAATAATATAAGTTAGATTGATAATAATAAGAGTAATGAGTTTAGTAATTGAGTTCTATCGATCATATCTGCATAATATGGTTAATAATATGACTTAGATTGATAATAGTGAGTGTAATCAGTATAGTAATTGTCGTTCTATCGATCATATAAGCATAATATGGCTAGTAATATGAGATAGATGGATAATAATAAGAGTAATAAGTATAGTAATTGTCGTTCTATCGAACATATAAGCATAATATGGCTAATAATATGAGTTAGATTGATAATAATAAGAGTAAAAAGTAGAGTAGTTGTCGTTCTATCGATCATATAAGCATAATATGGCTAATGATATGAGGTAGATTGATAATAATAAGAGTAATAAGTATAGTAATTGACGTTCTATCGATCATATCTGCATAATATGGTTAATAATATGACTTAGATTGATAACAATAAGAGTATTAAGTATAGTAATTGTAGGTCTATCGATCATATAAGCATAATATGGCTAATAATATGAGTTAGATTGATAATAATAAGAGTAAAAAGTAGAGTAGTTGTCGTTCTATCGATCATATAAGCATAATATGGCTAATAATATGAGGTAGATTGATAATAATAAGAGTAATAAGTATAGTAATTGACGTTCTATCGATCATATCTGCCCAATATGGTTAATAATATGACTTAGATTGATAATAGTGAGTGTAATCAGTATAGTAATTGTCGTTCTATCGATCATATAAGCATAATATGGCTAATAATTTGAGATAGATGGATAATAATAAGAGTAATAAGTATAGTAATTGTCGTTCTACCGAA